>NW_010545420.1:77573-77851 GCF_000687285.1 Phaethon lepturus
AGCCTGCCAAACCTGAGGGCAGGCACCGTCTCCACGCCAGGCCGAGAGGACCGCGGTGTACCAGCTCCAGCCACACAGAGATCCAGTTCACCTAAGGAGACCTCCGGACAGGGAGGGATGACAGCTACACCGTGCTCGCGGCGATCCCCTCCCGCTCCCCGGCCCTCGGCGGGGGGATCTTCACAGCCCAACCCCCCCAGCCCCTCGCTCGCGCGACGGCGCTCCTCTCCCTAATCCCTCCTCCTCCTCAGCCGTGCCTGAACCTCAGCCACGGCCCC
>NW_010545421.1:0-8991 GCF_000687285.1 Phaethon lepturus
TTGCTGAATGCTCTCTCCCTGTCCTTATCTCGACACACAGGTTTTTCATTACACGTTCTCTCTGTCCAGCCGCGGAGGGGAGTGATAGAGCAGCATTGGTGGGCACCTGGCATCCAGCCAGGGCAACACACCACAGCTAATATATTTTATGGGAAAAATCAGCATGCTAAAGAACCAGCAGTCATTTCAACATGTTCTAAAACATGCAGCAACCTATAAAACTTTGTATTTGATTGCATTAATTTTTCAAGAACAATCATTAAGTTCAAGAAATAATCATGAAAAAGTGTGATTTTAGCAGCACAGTTCCAGTTTGCTACATAAGAGAGTATGCAGAGATAGTTTACCAGAAATCAATGCACTTGGCATTTGCAGCATCTTCCTAGGGCTTTAGGAATTTCAGGGCAAAATAAATGTAGGCCACCAAAAGTTCCTAAGGCTAACTGTATGGATCAGACGTTCCTAAACGCTCTGCTAATAGGATCACTATCGTTAAAGAAGTTTTAAGGAATTAATGTGGTTGTTCAGATTCTCAAAAGGAACCTACCAAGGCTCATTACTAGTTGATGGGAGATTAATGTTGTGGAAAAAGGAGAGACTTAATGGAATTTATTAGCTTGCAGGAGACATCTCTGAGATAGAATAAGAATACAAAAGGGGTTAAAGACTGCTGCAAAGTCTCCTACTGAGGTAACTTGTTATACGAAAGGGTAAGTGCTAAAAAGCTTTCACGAACTGCCTCACCTGACAAGGTTGGGAAAGTGTGTATTATCTGAAAGGCAGACCATATTTTTGAGAAGGAAGATGATTCTTTTTTGGCTTGCAAATATCTACCTATCAGACAGGAAGGGATTTAAATGTGAGTGTCCATTTGTCTGCTGCTGAGACAGACTTACTGGGAACAATTTTAACAGACAGCAAAAGGATAGTTAGAGTAGCATGGTCATGGTCATCTTGCTGTTCACCAGGATATCAAGGTTTTTCTCAGCAAGCGGCTTTCTAGCCAGTCAGCCTCCAGTATGTACTGGTGCATAGGGTTAACCCCCCCGCCCCGAGATGCAGGGCTTTGCATTAATCTGTGTTGAACTTTGTATGATTCCTCTCTGCCAGTTTCTTCAGCCTGTCAAGGTACCTCTGAAGGTGGCAAAACTATCTGGTGTACCCCTCAGTCCCCTCAGTTTTGATCATCTACAAACATGCTGAGGGTACACTCCATCTGTCTGCCTTTTTCCCAGTAAGGTTATGTGAGATGAACTCCATCCTATGTGTACATATGTTTACACCATCCGCCTTAACATGATCCGGACCTTAATGAGGCTATCTAGCTTGTTGTAATGTAAATTAATAAAATAATAATGACAACTATGTTCTGTAAATCTTCCTTATCCCTCAGAAAGTAATGGAAGCCACCATCAGAGAAGAGCAGTGACAGTCAAACATCAAGAAAAGGAGAGAAAGAAAAAAAAAAAAAGGTTGGAAGAAAAAGATTATTCCTATAGAAAAGAAAACTGAGGTCTTGCCTACAGGAAACTCAGGAAATCAAAAACAATAATAAAAAGTATGGAGCTAAAATGGATTTGTTAAATCTCACAAACCTTGTGTAGACACATTTATTCAAAATTGAAGTGGTTAGATTTCACTTAGTTTAATTCATTTCTAATATGTATTAAATTAAACAAAATTAAGGTTGTCTTTACTTCAAACAAGGGTGTCTACGTAGGGATTTAATGCAGCTGAAGTGTGAACTTTAACATTTAATTTGGATTGACTTTCCTAAATGTCCCAATGCAGAGGAGTCCTATTAGCTTCCACAGTGGCAAAAATTAAAACCAGACAACAGGCAATGGATGCTAGCCAGGTAATGGTAAAAAGTAATTAAATGAAGACAAAGTATCTTTCCAGAAGGAATTATGAGAAGCCACAGATTCTGGCCAAGAGGTGATCAAAGCCATTACCAGCATATAGGAAAAGAGCCAGCAACAGATGAAGGGAAATCATAAAACAGATCAAATACTGTCAGTTAGAGACTGGCATTGCAGAAGATCTGGAGCACATGAAAAGACACAGAATTACTGTTTTTAAATACCCAGATGGAACTGGCAAAGACGAAGAGAAAAAAACCAGCTAGACTATTACAGATAGTCAAAGAAATGGAAAATTTTCAAAAAACAGAAAATTCTCTTAGCTCTATAAAAATATTAGGAGATACAGTTAATGAGCCTTTAGAGATGCAGATGTACCAAAGTTGGAAGCTGGAAGACCAGTTACCTTCCAGAAGGGAAAGACTTTGGTTAGAAGTAATGATGACTGTGGGGCCTTTCACCTTTATTTCAGGGCACAATGAAAAGACAATAGGACTCATATTAGAATTACAGAATCATGGAATAGTTGGGGTTGGAAGGTACCTTTAAATGACATCTAGTCCAACCCCCTGCAATGAGCAGGGACATCTTTAACTACATCAGGTTGCTCAGAGCCCCATTCAACATGACCTGGAACATCGACCACCTCTCTGGGCAACCTATGCCAATTTTTTTCACCAGTGATGAAAAACACCATCAACCGTGAAAAATTTCTTCCTTACATCTAGTCTACATCTACCCTATTTCAGTTTAAACCATTAAACCATTACCTTTTGTCCTATCATTACATGGCCTTGTAAAATGTCCCTCTCCAGTTTTCTTGTAGGCCCCCTTCAGGTTCTGGAAGGCTGCTATAAGGTCTTCCCGGAGCCTTCTCTTCTCCAGGATGAACAAGTCTCTCTGCCTGCCCTCATAGGAAAGGTGTTCCATCACTCTGATCATTGTTGTGGATCTCCTCTGGAGCCACTCCATCAGGTCCATGTCTTTCCTGTGCTGAGGCCTCCAGAGGTGGACGCAGTACTCCAGGTGAGGTCTCACCACAGTGAAGTAGAGGGGCAGGATCACCTCCCTCGACCTGCTGGCCATGCTGCTTTGGATGCAGCCCAGGATGTGGTTGGTCTTCTGTGCTGGGAGCACACATTGCCGGCTCATGTCCAGCTGTTCATCCAGCAGTACCCCCAAGTCCTTCTCAGCAGGGCTGCTCTTAATGCCTCATCCCCCATCCAGTATTTGTACTGGGGGTTGCCCCGACCCAGGTGCAGGACCCTGCACTTGGCCTTGTTGAACCTCATGAGGTTCCCATGGGCCCATGCCTCGACCTTGTCCAGGTCCCTCTGGATGGCATCCCGTCCCTCAGGCGTGTCAACTGCACCACTCTTGGTGGTGTCATCTGTAAACTTACTGAGGGTGCACTCGATCCCATTGTCTCTGTCATTGGTGAAGATATTAAAGAATAGTGGTCCCAATATGGACCCATGAGGGACATCAGTAGTCACTGATCTTCATCTGGACATTGAGCCATTGACCACTACTGTCTGGATGCGACCATCCAACCAATTCCTCATCCACCAAACAGTGCAAACAGTCCACCCATCAAATCCATCTCTCTCCAACTGAGAGTGAAGGATGTTGTGGGGGATTGTGTCAAAGGCCTTACAAGAAGTCCAGGTAGACGACATTGGTAGCTCTTCCCTTGTCCACTGATGTAGTCATTCCATCATAGAAGGCCACTAGGTTGGTCAGGCAGGACTTGCCTTTGGTGAAGCTATGCTGGCTATCTCAAAGCACCTCCCTGTCCTCCATGTGCCTTAGCATAGCTTCTAGGAGGATCTGTTCCATGATCTTCCCAGGCACAGAGGTAAGGCTGACAGGTCGGTAGTTCCCAGGGTCCTCCTTGCTACCCTTTCTAAAGATGGGTGCAATGTTTCCCTTTTTCCAGTCTGCAGGGACTTCCCCTGACTGCCAGGACTTTTCAAATATCATGGAGAGTGGCTTTGCAACTACATCAGCCAATTCTCTCATTACTCTAGCATGCATCTCATCAGGTCCCATAGACTTCTGTATGTTCAGATTCCTCAGGTGTTCTCGAACCTGATCTTCTCTTAAGTGGGAGAGACTTTGCTCCTTCAGTCCCTGTCTTGCAGTCAAGCGTTTTACCTGCTCAGGTAATACAACCATTTAGTTCCCGTAAAGGAAATAGTGACTGATCCACATTGTGCTTGCTACCTATTTCTAACAAGTAATAGATTGTACAGGAGTGAAAACTGAGATAGGTTTCTGATTTAAATAGATTCCAAAATAAAGGACATTCTTAGCCAAACTAATCATACAGCACCATAGGTGTATGCTTTGAGTTCTAGAATGGTTCTCTGCACCTGTACAGAATGACTCATTAAAAAAAATTACAGCTTCACCTGTTCTCCAGATAAGTTACAGTGACTGAAAAGTAGAGCTACAGTTCCACTGATGAGCTTTGCTATCAACTCATGCTGTCTCTTATTGCCAATGGCCCAGGGAAAGATGGACTAGCCAGCTGACACACTGAGTAGCCTCTTTCTATGACGCTCATCACATCATTCTGCTGTGTACTAAAGTCTTCTGAAAATTCTATATTTTCAACCTTAGTAGCCAAACAGGATAACTCTTTTGAGGAATTGCCCTTTGTCTCACTCTTCAGAGTCAAATATTTTTTAAAAAGAATAACCATCTGATACTTGTTTCCCCACAAATTTCCAAAGCCGTAACATAGAGCTGACTCAAGCAGTGCCAAATAAAACAGATAAATAGGTTTCCATAAAGCACCTGCCTCCTTCTTACATGCTTAGGTCAAAAGAAAGAGATGAACAGAGGCAAGCTTCAGCCTGGAGACTCTTTGGTAGTAGAGCACAGCAAGCTGTACAAATATCTCAGACTTCAGTGATGTGGCAATGGAGCCTACACTGGTGCGTTGAATAGTGCAGGAGATCAAATATGAAGAAAATGAACTTAAATAGTTCTCAGTGTTTGGGTTAGAATTACCTCAGAAGAGTGCAGCACAGACAGAATCTGAGAAAAGCTTCATTTGGTCTCTTTGTCCAAGACAGTTATAAATCAGTTTTGCCTATGTTCTCAGTTTAGCTGAAAGCTTGGTTTGCCATTTATGAGGCATGGGTTACATGTAATTGTAGAGTGCCAGGAGAAATATAGTTTATAACCAAATTTATGCCGATACCTTCTCTCAGAGATCTCATCTGCTACCTTTCTAGAATTTCACACTTCATAAAGGAGGAACTAAATCTAGCCATATGAGATTTATTCTTACCTAAATTAATTTACAGCAAAAAGACTTATTTATTTCCTGCCCTTGGTATAATCTGATTGGCTTTTGTGACAGCTGTAAAAGGAAAGCAGCTAAGAGACACAATCACATCCAACAAAGAACATGCTAATGAAATCAGGCTTTCCACAGGGAAGTGATTTTGACAGATTAGAAATTATAGCTTTGTATGGATACTACCCAAGTTGTCAGCCCCTCTTCCCACTGTAACAGCAGGCTCTGTTAAATTTGAGGAACGCTCTATCTGCTCATCATGTTATATAAAATCAACCTCTAGCCATATCTGGGTGATTTCCTAGAGTGAAAGTCTCGGAAACAGAAGGTAAAAATTCCCCATTTGGCATCTTAATCTTCTAATAATGATGCAACCTGTACTGTACCATCTGAAAAACATGAATCAACATTGAGCCCACCCTTCCACAAATAGAACTCTGTACCCTATAATGTGGTGATCTTTCTCTTTCTAATTGCTTCTTACAGATTTTTTAAAAGGCACTTTAGTCCTTAAGTGTAAAATTTGCATTCAAACTACTGTACAAAGAAATACTAACAATGATTTTGAAGTAATTCATTCTAATAAAGAGCACAGACTTCTGATCACACACCATCGGAGAAGATGGAAGTGTACATGGAGCGTTTTTCTTATCTCATTAGCAGCCATTAGAAACCCACAGGGGGAACATAATGACCAGTGGAAAAAGGGCAGAGCAGACTTCGGTGAACAAAACAGATGTTTAGTGCATATAGATATTATCCAACACCAGCATCAAACTAGTGAGTTTGGCCGTTTAGGGCATCTCCTAGGAAACCATCAGATAACATTAAAAGATATTGACTAACATAAAAAGAGCTGCAGGGGAAACGGCGTATATTTGATAGAAATGGGATGTGCTTCTACATGCAGCAGTTCTAATTTCTGCTGAGGAAAAGAATTGGGTCTATTTCTCTAGATGCATATTGTGGTTTTGGTTAACAGGCTTAAAATTTGCTGTACATTTCCATATCTTGACACTGCAGTCTTTAACTAAGCAGTATATAAAATGCAGTGCAAAAGCACATCACAAAGCAAAAGAATATTAAAAAAATCTCTTAAATATCTTGCAACTTGTATGACACGTAAAATTGTTTTGTTATTCTTATTATTTTCTTTTCCCTGCCAGTTCCTTCTGTCTGGAATTTTCCACACAGTCTGAGAGTTACAAAACTCATTATAAAACTGTGATTTCTTTTACATTCCTTTGAAGAAACTTTCTTTACATTATGCTAAAAAACACTTTAATTGACCAGGACCAACTGGTAGTATGTCCATCACACCATGTAAAGTATTCTCGCTCATAACTACATTTCACCTCTGTTTTGTCCAGGAAGAAAGCAGGTGTTTGGTTCACTGATATATTTTTGTTTCCTCTATCCGATTTTGTTTCTGATCAACAATGTTTATTGCCTGATAGGTTTTTTTTTAGAGTGTTAAGGACACCTTTTCCACTGTGATTACTGTTTTGCCCCCTCTGTAGTCAGCGAGCAGAAAGGTTAGCTCCAAATTTGGCTAATGAGAACTTTGCTGATCTGTTCAAGTTGGCTGTTACGCCTTTTGGGCATGACCAATCAGAGCATAAAGTGTCAGGAGATTTGCAGTCTCTCTCCAGCCCTGGAAAATTACTTCCTGCAGTCTACCAGACCATCAGTTCTCAGCCCAGTTCTCTGTATCTGTGGCAAGGGATACTGTGGCACATACCTCTAGATAAAGCACAAACTGTTCAGGCATGTTGTGTTCCTTTTTTCAGTTTGGTACATTTGCTTAATGTGTGGAGGTCAAGTTGTATCATCAGTTTAGCTGAATCCATAAAATTAGGGTGAAGGCCACAATTTAAATGCAGGGACAGAGTATGAAGAAGGGAAACACCTCATGAACACTGGTATTTTATTTTTTCTGAATTGAGACTAATCTAATATACACAGAGTTATCTACAGTACAGACACACTGGATCAATAATGGCAGTTTTAAAGGCAACCAACCCAGCCCCTGCATGCCATGGACTTAAGCTTGGTAGAGAGTTGGGGAGAACTGAGGAGCAGATATGGATCCACTACTGAAAAGATCTACAGTCTTAATCCTATAAACCATATGGCTGCCCCAGCTTTCCCTAGTTCCTATATAATACTCCTGTATATATCCCGTTTTCCTGGGAGGCTGTGCACATTAGTGTGCAGAGTATCAGCACAGCACCAACACACTGCTTAGGTGTCCCCATTTTGGGAGGTGATTGTCATCTGGCTAACTCAAGGACCAGAGTTTTCTGAAAGGACAAAGGTCTACCTTCTTCTAATTTGACCCAAGGGACTCTTGTTATATAAGAGACAGGCTATCAAAAACCCCTCTCTGAAATATAAACCTAGCTGAACTTCTTTTGATGTTTGTATTTTATTTTCCAGATGGCACACTGCCAAATAACAGCTGCATAGACAGTTAAGCTTGATCGTTTACAGAACTGCAAAGGGATTGATTGATCAGCTTAGATGTCAGCAATTTTGTAATATGCTTTGGGCACCAAAGGAGCAGAGCAGGGGAAGAAATATTGTGTATTCTGATTGTGTCCTTCACACAAAATTACAAGCATTTTCAACAACAAAGTAATTCACTTCATCCAATAGACTGCCTGCAAGTTCAGGACAATAAAACTGAAGAGCATCTTTAACTGACAATTTAAGCTCAAATCATTTTTGACTGGCAAGTTGTGGTATCATCCCAAAGAATAGATGCTATAGTAGTAGCTTCAAATTATGGGGTTATAGTGTGTCTACTCAACATGCAGCTCTCATCAGGGGAGCTAAGAGGAGGGATAGGAAAGAAATGGATAGCAATAAATGCTTTCTGTAAGCTCTACAGTTAATTAAGGATAAGAATTTATATACATATTTATACTTGAGTAGAACTCAGAATAAAAATTAAAACTGAAGATTTTGACTGACACTGAGTAAGTATGTTAATTCTCCTTTCAGCACCATTTTCCTATTCAATCCTTTGCATTATTTTTTTAAGAGAGGTCTGGGGAAAAAGTTCATCTCCTTGTCAGCAAAGAAAATCCAAAACAATGTTGTTTTCTGAAAATGATGGCTTACTGAAATTACATGTTTGTATTAAGCCAACCCATTCCACCCCCTACCCAAAAGTAATTCAAGGCAGGTTGTTGTGTCAGCAGTTATCAGTCTTTGTTAGTAAGCATCAGGGCTGAGGTAACGACTAATGTCCTTCTCTAGCTGATGAGTATAAAGGGCATTAAAAGCAGAGACTCAGTATTTTGGAAATAAAAAAGTAGAATTCTCTCCTAGGCTTTCCATGAGTAGTAGAACTGTTAGCACATTTTGTAATGGGCTGCTCACCCCAACAGAGCTAAATAATAGTCCTATAACCATAACCTAGAAATCCAACCAATTGTAAGTGTTAATTAAATATTACAATAAATCAAGCAAAAAGAACTACATTGAAAATCCCTAGTAGCTTAAACGGAAATGGTCCACTAATACTAGAATTTACATCTAACAAGTTAGAAATATGTGATAATTAGAAATCCCTGAATCAAGACAGATGGATTAAAAGTTAGACCTAAGCAGTAATCAGACCCTGGTTAGTCCACCCAGAAACAACCTTTTAACATTTTTAAGAAGAGTCTTTGTGGACTAAAATCAGCAAATATATGGCCTCTAAAATTACTGTTTCACATCACAAAAGCTGGCCTTAGCTGATAACCTTTACTCACTGGGACATTCATATCAACACAAATACACCCAAAGACCCCAATTGGATCAGCAGGA
>NW_010545421.1:9022-45372 GCF_000687285.1 Phaethon lepturus
GATACAAACAGGAATACATTTTGTCTTACAACCTGAGAGCATTGATATTGGCTTTCCCCCAGTTACTATCAGGTTGATTGTATTGCTTCTCCAAATGATGTGTCTGGTCAAGAAAGAAGGAGTTTCACAATGACTGTCTCAAGATTCAACATCAGAACTATCTCCACTTCTCTTTAACCGAGTATCTTTTTAAAAGGGACAGAGATAGACATTGATGAATTAGCTCAATGCTTGCATAATACCACAATTGTTTTTTGGTTGATTCTTCTTCTTTTGTGCTCTTTTTAATTATGTATTTTCTATTTTAGAAAGTGTATTCCTTTTCTTTAGGATTAACTTTCTTGCATTTGTGCAAGATATAGTGGTTGAAGAACTCCGCACTATAAATCACTAACCAGGTTTAATAGTTTAATTGCTGCACAGTAACAAGGTTGTATTAGAGCAATTGACCCTTCAGATCCGCTGATTCCATGGAAATTAGAACAGCACTTCTTTACTCCTTCCCCCTCCCACATGTCATACCTAAGCAAAGCCACCTCAAAAGTAGGTATCTGTTCTGGAGAGCTGGGTCCCCTCTAGAGTGAACAGCAAGAAATAGGCACAATTTATCTTACAATATTTATCTCAGGATAGGGTCGATTGCCCTCTGCACTGCCTACATCTCTCCACTGACTTTACAGGAAGCTTAAAAGAATTCACTTAGAGAAGACATCTGACTTTTAGATGGATAATGTTAATCAAGGTGAATCCTCGCTGGATATCACTATATGATTGCTACAATGCTGACTGTCTTATCCGAAATGTCACCTCCATCTCCATTGTCATAAATGACTCTGATTGTAAAGTGCAGATCAAAAGATACAGCAGATTGACATGAGTTTCCTTTGTTATGTGGATTTGCCTGAAAGATACTGTGATTACTACATCTATAGAAGTAGCGATAAAGATGTACTTGTGTGCTATTAACAGGAGTTTTAACTCAGGATATTCCTTCCCTAAAAAATACATCCATCCACTGTTCAGCATCATCTTCACTACGTTCCAGAGCCTAGCATCTTCATTGTGTTAATGTTTGTATTTTATCCATTATATTTCTTCTCATAAACAAACTACCAGCTAAATGCTTCCTCGCTTATTGCACCAGAGCTTGGCTACGTTTGGCTTTCAATCACGGTTTCTCCATCTCTCTGAAAACATCCTTGGTCTTCTGGGTAACACAAGCCCTGTGGCAGGCTAACCTATTCAGAGAAAAGGTCGACTAACTGTCGAAGCAATGCACGAAGAAAGCAAAACCCACTGTGCAGCTGAGAGCTGTGAAGTTGCCAGGAGGCTGGAGAGCTCAGGCAAGAAACTCCCTGCCTTCCACACTATGCTGTGCTTAGGTCTCGGGATTTTTAAACCCTCAGATTTCCAGATGCTCTCCTCACTTTAAATAGCAAGCAGGAATCAATTTAACTGTCAGCTGGAGAAAGCACTCAATATGTGAGACAAATGGGGATTTGGTTTGGGGCCCAGGGCTGGGAGGCAGTTGCCTGAGACAACTTCAGAAGACAACTGCATAAATAATGCCAAGCTTTTTTTTCCTACCGTATTTCTAGGTTTCTCAAGGAAGTCATCAAGGCAAGTTTGACAGCCATCACAATGCTGAGTCTACATACGGTCTGCCAGGGCGCGAAAAACTGAGAGACATAATGCTTAAGAATACTTGAAGAGGACAACCCTGCCATGGGTAGGAGGTCTTGATAATCTTTTCCACAGCTGATTCATACCAAGGGAAAATCCTGCTCTGCTCTGCAGCAACCTGGGCTCCATGAATCAGGTTCTCGTTGTTGTAAATCCATTCAGCTCCAGCAAGACCTTCGCAACAGCTGAGCCCTGGCAGTAGAGCTGGGATAAAGAAACTGTCAGAAAACCATTCTGATGGCCAACACTTTATCCTCTGACACACTATAGTTGTAAGTTATATGGGAATTGCACATTGTGTAATAGTAATATGCACAAGGTAAAAACTTTAAGTCATTAGCAGTATAATTTATTAGCTAAGTTGTGCCAATGCCTATCAATCAGGCTTTAGGGTTGGTTCCAGAGAGGTTTTTGATCTTCCTCATATTGCTTTGCTTTTCTTCTTCCATGGCAGCATTAGCAGGCGACAGTTACATTATATATCTACTCAGTGCTCTGGTGAGAGACCATTATGTTCACAGATCATTACTGACATCCTGACATTTGTCATCTCCTTTCATAGCAGTTAAATCTTGCTTTATCTGTAAATGTCACCACGTCATGTATTCATGAAAAGGGGTCACATTCCCAAAATAGTACACTCAGCTTTTAAAAGGGAAGTTGGCTTTATTCACTGTGGTAATCCTTGGACAAACTTCACTGCTGCGAAGTACTTACTTTTTCCCCTGTGCAGTTGTTTACATCTCCACATACAGATTTCAGGTTTGTTTTTTTGAAAAGAAACCCCTAACAAAATATCTGGATGAGAAAAATAGGTATTTATTTTTTCAGCTTCCTACGTTTAATCCACATGGATTTATCAGCACTAAATTTACTGTTGCAAAGTATAATTTTAATTTGACATCATACTGGCTGAAAACACAGAAATTGACTATTTTTGCTAAGGCTTTGGCATGTAGTTTGCAGCTGGACTGTATTTCAACCTCACAAAAATGTAGTTTAAATAATTGTTGATAATAATACTTTCTCTTTTTCATCTTCAAAGGTCTTGAACGTTTAATTAATAAAAGTCTAGGCCCACCCTGTGAGATCTATGGACATTCTTGTCTAAAAAGTAAGTAAAAGGAATAGAAGCTGAGGAAAGCAGGACACATAAAGGACTCTTACCATTTTCTTGGAAGAGAAGAATCAATTCCACGTGCAGAGTCTGAATTTAGGAGGGCAGAGGCTCCCTCTTACACTGTTTATATACCAACATACATCCTTTCTGCAATAGGATTTTCTTTATCAGCTAAACGTATATCACGTTTCATTTTTACGTTCAGATACTAACATTTTAGGGGATGTCTTGAGGTGGTTGTGTGTTCTTGATATCTACAGATTTCTCTTTCAAATTCTTGTCCACTTTTCCCCTGCACCTGACTTAACAGCCAGGTATGTCATCTGGAGCTTCACCTTACTCAGGTTATCATTTTAGCACTAGCATTATTTCTAGAAAAAAAGGGCTGTGCCCAACTTTTGAGGCCAGATTCTAAGGTAGCATGAATTATCTTAACAGTTGTGATCCATATGTATATACATATATAGATATAGCTTTTCTAGTGATCTGAGATCTTGAGGGTTTTTTTCTATAGTGACAAAAAAGTAGCAGCTCATTTCTCTACAGTAATTTCCAAATAATTTTACAAGCCGTATGCAGTATATGCAGCAATTACATTTCACACCACTCACAGCAGCTGCTTTATGAGCCCAGTGATGCTACACAATAGCTGAAGGTAGAAAACAATAAAAACAAGGCCTGAGTTTACTAGGGGGCTAAAAGGGCTGCAGCTCCTCCATCAATGTTGCCCCCTGAAGCATATCATCAACAGCTGGATCCATTTCTGAAACTGTCACTCCTCTTTGAAAACAAGAATAATTTAAGTAAACTGAAGAGTATCATACAAACACGGAATAATTCAGGTTGGGAGGGACCTCTGGAGGTCATCTTTTGCTGAAGGCAAAGCCACATTAGGTCAGGTTGCAGTGTTTTGTCCAGTTGAGTTTTGAATATCTAGAAAGCGTCAACAACCTCTTTTCCAGTCTTTGACAACCCCCACAGTGAAAAAAAAAATTTCCTCATATCTAATCTGCTCTGAATGGCCTGTGTTCTAGCTTTTGACTTTTGCTTCTCGTCACTGCACACCTCTGACACCCCAGAGCCTTCTCCTCTGCAAGCTGAACACACCCATCTTCCTCAGACTCTCCTCACGTGCCTTATGCTCCAGCCTCCTGACCAACGGTGTCCTCCGCTGGACTTGCTCCAGTTTGTCCATGTCCTTTTCTTATTGGGGTGCCCCAAAAAGCACCCGTGTAGGTGCCAGCTGGGTTGCTGTCTCACACATGTCAAATCAAGGAGGAGAATAATTTCTCCCACTGCAAGACAGCACTGCTGAGGTGAAATCCTGATCCTCCAGGTGTCATTGGCAAAAATCCTGCGCTTTTCATCCAACAAGTGATTCAGGTTGCCATAGTTTCTGCTTCAAGTTTTCAGTGTCTCATTTCCTGCCAAGTTTCCTGCCACTTTTTTTCCCCCAGCATGTCTTTACAACTTCCAGTGAAGTGATTTTTGAGACCAGCTGGAACATAAATGCTCAGAGATGAAGAATAAATAAAATGGTTGCTTTCACAAAGTTAACAGACTAAATTCTTCTCTGTGCCAGCTATCTGTTAAAGTCAGGGTCATTACAACTACTTAAACCAGCTGAGAATTTCCTCAAGTATTTGACTACAGCTTCTGATCGCACCAGGTGCGGGATCACCTTTCCTGGGGAAATCTCTAGTATTTCAATTATGCTGAGTACTTAATTTAGACCCATGCTTACTTTTTAACAGTATTGACCATACTGTATTTTCCAAACAATAACAACCTCTCTTTCCTACTGAAGATTGGCTCCTGAAATTTGTCCCTATATTACTTTTTGCCAAGGAGAAAGAAGAGGAGAAAGGAAGTCTCACAATAAAGCTTAATTTGTAGCTATTATATTTGAAAGACTTCCTTTATCAATATAAGAAAAAAAACCTGTCATTGCACAGATTGTTATAGGATTTATTAAAAATACTGTATGTCCATAAAACTTCCTGAAAATAGCTTTACTGGATGTTCCAAAACAACCTCTACTTAATGCTGGGCTAGGCTTCAGGGGAAACTTTTTCCCTTCAGGATATCTACTGATCATATTGTGCAAGACAACAGATTTACTCTAAAGAAATACACACAAGTTTTTCCTCTCGAGATGAAAGGTAAGACATTGTTTAAAGATTTAGCAATGGTAAGGCAGAGTCAGTAATGATAATCAAAAGGAGACGGACTAGGGCTCTGAAAGCGTATCTCACTGTAGGTGCATTTTGCCATGTGAAAAACAAAATGGATTCATGCAAGGCAACGGGAGGTTTGTCACAGGCTTAAGTGATGTCAGGAACTGACACCATTTCTCAGGCTGCCAGTAGTTTTTCCACGTACCATGCAGTATTCTTGGTATGAACTGAAAATCCTACAATTAACTTCATTTTAGGTTATAGAAAGACTTGTTCTCTCTCTCTCTTTGCTTGGTTTTGTTTGAAGAATATTACTAATATGTCTTTGTGTATGTGTGTGTGCACATGTGTGTACACACACATGTGTGTACAGAATCTTTTATCAGACATTAAAATTATATTGTGGGTATTAAAAGAATTCTGTTTTCTCTACTCACCATGAAGCCTATTTTCTCCTGATAACTACAGCAAACACTATTGACCTCTGGAGACTTTCACTTACGTTGCATATTGCCTGTTAAAACAATTGGAAAAACAACTCCCCACTTAAGCAGAAGCTCCACTGGTTCATGTGAGATTTTGTTCATGAATCCTTAAAATGAATTTTGAGCTCAAGTGCTGACAAGCCAAGTACTATTTCTTATTGCCAGATTAAACTAGTAAAAATCATCACCCTCATCCCTTAAACAGTCCTTCTTGTTTAAAAAATGCTTTTATTTTCTCTCACCACCTTTAATCTCTATTACTTTCAGAAATATCCTTCTTTATGTACTCATGGAAATCAAAATCATCAGCTTCGAACATACATCTGCTTTCCCAGAGTTACTCCTAGTTTACAGCATGTTTGTATTACTAGTTTCATCTACCCACTGATCAATTGTTTGACCAAGCACCTCTCCAGTTTATGGTCTCAACATGTTTCTTTAAATCAAATGCTGACCAGTGACAGTGCCCCTTGTTGAATAGTAGTGCCTATCATGTACAAAAATGGAATCACAATAAGCGACACTGAAGCCGGGATAATCCACTTTTTTACTGACATCTGGCTTATAGCTATGGCTCACATTTCATGTGGAGACATCGCTCACAGTGAAACTGAGTGAGTGGTAAGTGACAAATGGTGGAACGACTACTTTCTAAATTCAAGGATTGGTAGCCATTTTTATGCACCGGTTTCACAAAGACGACTACACACACCACTGGTACTCTGGACAACAACAACAGACTGGAGCACTAGAGGTGACTGCATAGAAAATGAGGGTAATATGTCATAAGACATAACTAATGATGGATGGACTCCTGCCACATGGCAGGCATTGAACAGAAGGTCTACACAGTGAGGCTCAGCACAGTCCCACCTTAAAGTCAGGTGCCAAGAGACAGGTAAGGAAGTGCTGCTGTTAGCTGAAACCTCCAGATATCTCTATGGACACCAAGGAGGACAGTTAGCCCCCCTAGACGTGGTTCACAACTGGGAGAGTTATCAAGCACAAGGATGTCAGAGCCAACCCACAGGGTCTGCCAGCAAGGAAGGTATCTCAGAGCTGCCACTTGGCATTTCTGTGAGACTCGGGTGCAGAACCTGAGCACATTTCTGAGCACAGACCTCTAGCTCTTCCTATGCCTAGTCAGTCATTAAGGGATTTGGCCTTCAGTTACAAAAACTAAGGATTAGGCTACCCCCAGCCTGTGGAAGAGCAAGCAGACAGCTCCTGTGTTCCAAGAATATGAAGATAACTGGCAAAGAGTCTGCCTGTAAGAGTTAAATCATGTACAGGAAATCAAAAGGAAACAAGCCAAGACTTACACCACACTGTCTAGGACTTACAAGTCAGTAGGAGGAAAATCCTATGATCTGTCTTTCTCCACAGTCTATCCAGTTGTCTGCCATTGTGAAAAATTAATGAATTCAGTGTACTCTTACTGACATGCCCTTGCATCACTGCACAACTTTTAGTAGAACTCAATACAAACAGGTAAGTTCAACAAACGGGGCTCTAGAGAGACCCTAGGTGTATGAATGGTTCTTTTCTGAATTACCTAAGAGAAAGATTTCCTAAGCAGCAAGCATAGTAAATCTGTAATCCTGCTGTGCATTCCCAGTGGTAGAACTTTGGGTGTGTGAGCCAAGGTTTTCCCAAAAAAGTTGTAAGATCTGGGATCTGATGACAAGTAGCCTTGGAGAGGTTTTCCTGAATTCTACACCATTTAGATTTCAACATTTTCCTCGAGTGACACATTTGTTTTTTAAGTGTTTTGCTGATTTCCTAACTGTACCATAGACAGAAATCATTTTGGTCCGCTATTGCTGCCAGTGGAAGACACAGTGGCAGCACTACTGGTCTACAGAAGACGTGAATTTCTGAAATGCTTCAGAAATAGTTCAATTTTCCACAGCAGAAATGTGTTCCAGACAAAACCCAACATGCAGTGAAACTCAATTTCTTTTTCCCTCCATGCAGAATATACAGTAGCATCAAAGGGACCCTTTCATGCTCATGGAGGAAAAAAAATAATCTGTGTATTAGGGAACCAGATGGAGAAAAGCTACTCTTCATATCAATGTAACATCTGTGGCTCACTCTTCTAGATGCAGAGAGTGTGCATATGCTGAGGACATTTGACCAGACATGTACAGAGCTAAGGGCATGAACAGCAAGCCTGTATAGTATTGTATTAGAAATTTCTGTCTCAGCACAATATGTTCAAGTAAAGAGAAGACATACCAAAATACATTTTATGTATTAAAAATACTTATGTAGGTAGGCTCACAAGGTAAGTTTCATTCCAGCTTTCTGAGAAATGTGTTATGATCTTTGTGCTAAATTTTGAATAGGAGGAATTTGATGTGGGATGAAAGATTTGAATAGTCCTAAGAATAGCAGAAGGGATTATTGGGTAATTTGCTTCACCATCTCTTTTACAACCCTATTTCTTAAACATCCCCCACCTGTGCTTCTACCACGCCATGAAAAGTTGGCTGACATTTTCCACTGAGCTTTACAAGTGTGGCAGAATAAGAAAAGAACAGAACAGATCTGCAATTATTACCTAATGTATTTCAAGACATTTTAACACAGGTAACTGCATGCCGTAACTTACTGAATCCTAAATAAATCCCTTCTCTGATCCTCTGAGGATTACTGAAAATCCAAACAAACCATCTGGCTGTTACACATTCATTTTCCTAGCAAGTATTTTGGATGCCCTCCCATTAATATGTCATTTGAAAGAATATTTAGTTCAGTGGGAGATGAAGCATCACCACACAGGTCATGCCTAAATCAACAGAACAGCTTGTCTCTCTCATAGTCAATCTACATATAATTGATTTTCAGCATCCACATTCAGTGAAGAAAACTGTTTCTTTGAGAGATTTGAGTGCCACATTTCACAGCTCTCCATGCACAACGTTGGGTAAGGTCCATCTTCCACTGCTAAGGCATCAGTGAAAAATTATATATTGCAGCATTTCCAGATAAGTTCTACCTATTGCAGCTGGGCAAAAAGTCATAAAGCAAACTTAGAAAAATGATAACTGAATTTATTAAAACCTGCTTTCAAGCTCTTCTTTTCAAAGGACTTACACCAACTGTCACCCACACAGCACCATGCTCAGTGTTCGTGAGAGGTGTTAAGCAGACTCGGTTTGCTCTCCTTCCTCTGCACAGTCTTGATTTTGCCTTTTTGTTTTGGGAACAAAGAAATTCCCACATAAGTTGAGCATATGAGCAGATATTTAACATTATCATCAATCTGAGGTAATTTCCATAATAGCAAACTGCCATATGATACCAGCCTAGGCCACAGCACTAGAGCTGAATTACACAACATGTGTGTAATTTGGATCCCAGTCTGATTATAAATCTTAGCATGCAGCTACTTCATTGCTAACAAGGTGTCACACCACTTTGGTACAAACACCCACAAATCTGAGAAGTATCTGAAATAGACTGGGCAGAAATTTGTGAGTTCTGGGTTTTCCAAGCTCACCCACAGATAATGATGCAGATACATATACAGATCCTTGGAAACAGCCCTGTTGTGAAATATTCCCTCCAAGGGAGGAGGGTTGCATAGCCATGATACTGCACCGCTCTTTGGAAGAGGCGGCTTCTTGGATAATGCAAACTGTGGGCAGGAATCACCAGAGCACTTTTCCCTCACCATTCTGCTAAACCTACACTTGAATCTGCTCCAAGTGCTATTGATGTCAGTGGAAATCCTTCCTGTTCTTTCAGCAACAATGGGATTATGTGGAAAGTGCTTTTCCTCCAAAGACAAAATGTTCTTGAACAGTACTGTTGTTCAATTTGTATCCTTATTATATTCACTTCAGCATAAGTGCATAGACGAGTCAGGGGGGTAACACAGGAGGCAGGCACAAGTGTCAGAATTCTTGAGCCACAGGAGATGAAAATCACCGAAATGTAATCTTAGCTGCAAATTAGCACGACACAAAGAAACAAAAAATGTTCTTTTGAACTTATCCTGTTTTCCAACATTACAATAAAGCAGTGACAGTCAGTACAGATTGTTTTTATTTTAATTCTTGGGAGATGATTATTATTTTACCTGAATAATCCATGAGTCATTTGAAAGGAGCACTGGCAGAAGGAAGCAAGATTTACTCTGTAAAATACATTGCTATCAATGAATATATAATTAGTGCTTCAAGCACACGGACAGTAAAAATACAAGCAAAACTGCAGAAACACACACACACACAAAAATTAGTTTGTGGCAAATAATGAATTGCCAAGTCAAAAACTATAGAAAATATTAGAGAGATATGTTTTCTATAAATGATGCTCAAGAGGGAAGAGGAAATGGGAGAGAAAAAGAACTGCTATGAAATGTAAGATGGGTCTTCTCATGGGTGCTATTAATGGAACTGCAAGAGGAACACTGAAATATATTGCTCACTTTAATATCCATTCCTCTTGCCCTCTCTTCTTCCTTTATTCTTTTAGACACATTCATCAATGAGAAACAGATTCATGTTACAATCATTTACCTATCCACCAACGTAAATACATTAAATAAACATAAAATAAAATTATATTCTGGGACAGGATGAAGTAACTGCACTCAAGCTTTAATTTATCTTTTGAATAGCATTTGGGTTGAGAAAAAAAAACGTGTAAAATCTGTTTTAAAAGCCCTCTTTCCGTCCAAAAACATGTAGCTGTGAAGTACTGGCTGCAACATGTACCCTGAGGAAACAGTGCTCTAGGGACCATTTCTAAACACATTTAATCTTGGAGACTAAAGCCACCATCTTGCTCTTTCTTGGTAATATGCATTTAAGAACCTAGTAGCTCCCGACTTCACAGCCATATATATGTGTGTAGAATGATCCCCAGGCAGACGGTGGGGGAAGGTGTAGTGGATTTCACCGTGGGGCTTTAGGGAGGGCCGACTCACACCGAGCGGGGCACACACACGAGCGCATTGTGACACCGGGGCTGGTACGTCCCGAGTCCTGGGTTATGTATATGTAGTTGAAGATGTCCCTGCTCATTGCAGGGGGTTGGACTAGGTGACCTTTTTAAAGGTCCCTTTCAACCCAAACTATTCTATGATTCTATGATCCTGGACAGGAACTGAGCATCTGAAAAACTTGGGCATTTGCCAGCCTCTTCGGTTCTCTAATACAATTTCTAACGTCCTTTGAATATTTTCTAAACAATAAAAGCAAAAGACCAAACACAGTAAGACTCTGTAACCAAAATACAAGTCCGGCATTGATTTATTATTTATTTATTATTTAAATTCTGTGACTAGATTTATTTCCCATTTTTTCCTTTAGAAAATAAACATCATCAGACTCACTGGTACTAGCCCCTTAATATTAAAATAATGTAGTACATTTCATAATAGTAAAGAAAGCCTAAGCGTTGGCAACAGGGAAGGAACTTTAAAACCACATTTTTTCCTTCTATTTTTTCAAGATAGTCATGCAATTCCCTCTTCCTGACTCTAGTCCCTTCTACCCTGCTCAGAAGTTTCTCTAAGCCGCCAGCTGACCTGCCCATGTCAGGAGCTGTACTGCACACTTTGTTGTTGTTTTCTCTTCCCTGCATCAAGGAAATAGTTGTTCTTCTTTGATCCTTCTCTCAGCTGCATGACTTTTAGTTCCATCTGTCCTGTCTGCCATTTATAAAGTAACACTTTTTTTCCCAG
Source organism: Phaethon lepturus (assembly GCF_000687285.1). Taxonomy (NCBI): domain Eukaryota; kingdom Metazoa; phylum Chordata; class Aves; order Phaethontiformes; family Phaethontidae; genus Phaethon; species Phaethon lepturus. Next base: position 20,189 of record NW_010545421.1, read on the forward strand.
TTCCTGCCAAATAACCTTATTTTGATATTCCTCTCTTTATGCTGAATGCCCAGGCATACATCGTTCATAACTGCAGGGTGTGTTTGGTTCTCTGGGTTGTAATTGAAGGACTAGCTTGAGACTGAAGGCTGAAAACTTACGTTGTTGAGGGCAATTTATCTGTGTGAGTCCCATTAATGTGAATGGAAGGTCGGTGGCTAAATCCCAATACAGCTCACAAAAAATATGTAACTGACTCTCCATTCTTCAAAAACAAAACACTTGATGTGTTATTAATTGTATAGTCCAATTTACAGGGACTAAATTACAGATTTCTTTGATTTTGGAGGTTGCTTTATGTGGGTTTAAAATTAAAAGGACAATTTGTTGAAGGTTAAATAAAAACACATCAAATCAACAGCAACACATTAAAAAAAATGTACCTAGATACCTTTAATATTCCTTTATACTGAGAAGTAAGACCTTTAGCATTTGTGGTGTTCAGATTATTTGTCTGAATAGACAAATTCTTACTATGGGAGGAATTGGCATGGTGAAGACGACCAAGGACAAAAACATCCAAGAAATTTTTTTTTTAATTTGCAGTGGCCAATGAGGAAAGCTTCTAAGAATAAAAAATAGGCCTTGTGCTTCTGAGCTGTTTTTTCCTGTCATTAATTAGTGACTTGTTTCCGATTTATGCATTGCCCTACCTTTCATTCTTGCCTTTATGTCTACGTCTTTATTTTATCTCCTCAATTTTTCATCAACTTACGTCAAGTTTTTCTCCTCTATTTTGCATTCCACGAATCACATCCTTATTGCAGATCATTAAGCTGTATGATCCTTTCTTAACCCAACTGCTACATGGAGACACAGCACCAGAAGTCGTCCAGTGACAACCAGGGGGTTGTCAGTCACACCGTATACCACACACAACGAGGCCAAAACAACTGAAATTGGAAAGAAGCCACAGAGAAGAGAGGAACAAATAAGTAATTCATGAGTACCTATATATCTGGCATTCGTTTCACTACGCAGGTGGCAAGCTTTCAAGTGCCATGACTAGCTGCCGAATAGATTTCTGTGCACCCAAATAATTAATAATTACTTCCTATTAAATAAAGATAAGGAATACACTACATTGTCTCTGTATTTGGCTGAAACAAATAGCTTTTGCCATTCTTGTGTGGCATATGGCTTCTGATGACTGTAGTATCACCTGAACTCTTCATAACGTATTTTCTGTTTTAATTTTTTGTGATGCCAAGGAAAACCACTGAGTTACTCATCACAAGTGATGACCGACACTCCATCTGCAATGCAAACGTATGGGGATATCTATGACAAAGAGCTTTTTCACAGCTTCATGAGCAAGCTAAGAAGCATCCGAACAACTGGAGACACGCACTAACAGAAGGCATGGGCAGCAGCCAGGACAGCATCTCCAGGCACTCCATATGTGGACTCTCTGTTGCCTACAGCAAATAAACTTTTGAAGCCAGCAGTGGTAGGAAAGCTGACAGAACGAATTAAAAAGTGGCAGCAGGGAGCCAAATGCTGCTGTAAAAGGTAAAAGGAACTCTCTGAACTCCGGGTAGGTCAGTAAGAGGCTTGCCAGTGACAGAGAAAAGCAGCAGCGGGCAGGGATGAGTACACAGAAGGTACTTTCAAGGTCAGATGAGGCAGACGTAGAGGACAACTGTAATTACTACAACTGCCATTTCCAGGAAGCCATGAAGGTACAGCTTCCCTTGAGGGCTGATGGAAATACAAATTCCTGCATGGCAGTAGGTCTGGAACACAGGACAGCCATGAACGTATGGGGATGATTTACTGGAAACGTTCAGGAGCTGTCATCTGCCAGAAAATACATCAGAAGAGAAATCTCCAGAGAGTGAATGACAAGTGGAAATCAGGTCGCAACTGGACAAAATGCAAGAGTGCTAAATTTGCCTAGAAATTCCTGAAATCCCATAGTTAGGTAACATTACCCATTTTCCAATAAAGGAATACAAATGTTCCGAGTACGCTCCAGATTTGTATTAAAAACTGATAGAAGAGGTGCCAACGCATGACAGTCACACACCCTTATCAAAAATTCCAGCAGCGTACAACCAGCAAAGCACCTTGTTGTGCACCAGAAACGGCTTCCTGCGTGTCGTTTTCCTATACGTCATTCTTAACACCACTGTCTATTTTCTCATGTTTTATTATTTACCCTGTGAAGTGCAAATTTCTTCTGTTCTAACAGTCTTGTCACACATATACAGACACTGTAAGATAAAGTGACAGCTTTCTACACAGTTCTATTATAAGAACTTGAACATCAGCCCAAATTACCTGTCATCAGCTGTTCAAGTCTTCTTTCCATTACTGACAAAACAAATGAACAGCTGCTTGGTCCACAAACCTGCGCACTGAAAAAAAAGCACGCTAATAAAAAAGGCTGTAAACAGCAAGCAAAATAGATATATAAAAGTTCTAGACATAATGCCGAGTGCGTGAAGGCCGCCTGCGCTCCCGGCTAGCTAAACAGAAGAGGCTCCTGGAAGATGCCATTTTGTAAAATGCTCTCATTTATAAAAGCATTTCAGCAGCAGCTGATGTAAAGAAACAACTTAATTCTTTGTGCATAGAAGCCTATGGTAAGTTTTTTTCTGAGTGCTGGAAAAAGTGTAAACGTACATAGGTATCATGAAAATCATTAAATACTAGGACATGAGTTGTTATTTATTTAGGACTGTTTATAAATTTTTCAAAGTTCATTAAGTCTTGAAAAATGTCATGGTATCATTTCATTTGTCTTCTGTGTGCAATTCATGAACGAAAAGGAAAATGTGCTTCTCAATTTCCAGTCAAAGAATGTCTTTTTTTCTGTCATCCAACAGATTTTTCCTAAGTAAGGTCTGGGCTAACTAGACAGATATTTTAAAATATCTGTCCTGATATTTTAAAAACTTAAAATATCCTTCCCTTTCTGGTCTTCTATTTCCAAACTTTTTTTTTTTTTTTTTTTTTGTTTTTTTTGTGAAAAGGGGAAAGCTAAAAAGAGAGAGAGGGGGAGGAAAAAAAAAGATAAACTGGCAGGTGAAATATATAAAAATATAAAAATAATATATATACTTCCTCAAATGTAAAGACATTAAATTGGACATAAAGCTAAATATATATTTTAGATCCAGAATCAAATTAGAATTATTTTAGCCAAATGGATGGCAGAGTGGAAATTCTATGTAATTATTTTTCATTTTCCCTATTTATCATCTCCTCCATTTTTGACCCTCCTTTTTACCTCAGTTAATAATTTTTCCCAGGCCTTTTTGGAACTTGAAGCAACACTGATAAATGCACAATGCTTCTTTTCTACCCTGTGAAAACAGGTTTTGAAATTCATAGGTTTCAAAGCCAGAATGAATAATCGTGAGTATTCAGTCTGTTGCTTGCTGCATCCTGGGCCACAAAATCTCACCAGGAATTTAACCAAGCTCATCTCTTTGCTTTGCATGGTAGCACATCATTTAGATATGCACTCAAGGCAATGAGACGCCTCTATATCCTGAGATAAGCCTTTACAGTCACTAGCTGTGACAGTCAGACAGCTTCCTCCATACAGCTGCCTCCATTGTAAGTAATGCGCACTTTAATTTCTGCACGCACTTTGTGCTAGCTTAAGCTTTCAGCCGTTGGATGTTATGTTGTGGGGGTTTTGTTCCCTCCCCCCCTTTTTTTTTTTCCTGGAAGATTAAAGAGCCTCCTGTGATCAAATACTTTTTCTTCAGATGTAATCGTAGGTTGCAACCTCCTAACCTTTCTGGACGAACACAATTGATTGTACTTCTTTAGTTCCACACTACAAAGCACCTTTCCAAATGCTGAAATGCTTCAATAGATCTTTTCCAAACTCCTTCCAGATTGTCAATATTCTTTTTGTGCTGCATTGGGTTGATAGCATCTCTTTTCAGCTTCCATATCTTTCCCCATAGTTGATGGAAGAAAACTCAGCACCTTACAGCGACGTTTCACCTCACCCTAAGAAAGGCGTTTCAGCGTCGGTCAGCTGAAGCACATGGGAAGGTGCCCACTTTCTCTGATGACCTAGTTCCAACTCAGGCATCTTAATTTTTCGATGCCCTTACTGAGTCAGACGAATCCCACTCAGTGTGGGCACCGGGGGACAATCCAGCTGTTTAGACATTGAGGTTCTACACGATTTCAGACACCTCGGGCATCACACCTGGCTGCTAGCTGACAATGCACCCATGGGTGCCATGTCACATCTGCCAGCTGCATGTGATGTCTCTGAAGCTATAAAACATCTAGATATGTTCCCTCAGGACAATTACTATATGAAAATATTTTACGATCTTATCAAGACACAGGATCATTTAAAAAAAAAACTCCATAATGTGGTATTGACTGGCATTAATTACAACTTAGTTCAATTCATCCAGCAGATTTTTCTGAGTAAGGTCTGGGCTAACTAGCAAATTGTTTTCAATGCCAATGAACTTCTTATTTGTTTACGTTGGGCCATGACTATTTCTTTCAGGCTTCTGGAAGTTCCTCAGAATATTTAGATTTGCTACAAAATTTGTTTAATGCAAGCAGCAACACAGGCAAGTAATCTTCTTGACTGTGAATTATCTAATTCTATAGATTTAAAAATATTCAGTGATGCTGTTTAGCGCTCTTCCTCAGAAGTGAGGGAAAATAAAATATTTCATTCTTCTTTTTGAAAACAGATGTATTTACTTAATTCTGCATTTTCTCTACCAGGATTAACAATTTCACCATCCATAGTTCTATTAATACTGTAAGAGTTTTGTTCCTGCTTAAATAACTTCTTGTTATCTTTGTCCTATTACCTATAGATATTCAGCTGATTCCTTTACTTTTCTTTATCAGTGCTCTCCATTATCTAATACTGATTTTATTCATTGCTATCAAGCTCCATATATTTCCATTATTTTTTATCACGGACTTCACCTCCCTCTTAGCCAGGATTGCTTTTTAACTGAGGAAAATACTTTTTGTCAGTGCAAAATTCCATTTCTTCAGGTATCCAACACCACTTTTAAAAACTTCCCTCACCTACCAGCCATAAATTTTCTTAGGTAATTTTCCAATCGGGTTTTTTTTTTTTTGGAGTGTCCATTTTATAATTAAGGAATGAGGAATCTGGAACTAAGGTGTATGTATAAAGTTAATTAATTTGCTTTGTTCTAAACAGCCCCTGAATCTTGTAATAAACTACAAATCATCAACTTTCAGGGAATGATTTTTTTTTTTTTTAGATTCTATATTTTTTAATTAGAATCGTAATTCTAAATTAACATGAACACCTTTTGGCTCTTGAGGGCTTTTTACGGCTACTGTAACAAATAAGATAAAGTAAGGATACTCTAAGATACATGCATGGGATATATGTCTAAGTAGTCATGCATGGGATCCATCTTACTTGTCCCAGCTTTCTTAGGCACCTATGTTTGTGGCACGCTAGAGCTATTTATCATGCCCTGTCAATTCCAGGAGTCTAGCCAAATGACTTATACTGGGTGTCAGACTTGCAGATGACTGAGGTTACATAAGAAGAATCCATCTTGTATTGGGATGTCTCTAAATTACCTCCTTTTCAAAGACCCCCAAATACTTCCTCATCCATTTCTTCACTAGATGTAGGAACAGAGTCGTGTGGAATGGACTGGTGATCAACAGCACGTTAGAAGACTGACACTGTGAACTGATCAGTGAACTAAACACAGATCATGTCATGGGTGGCCATGATCACGCATGTAGACATCTAGAGAACTTATAGAAAACTAAATTAAGGTGTCTGAATCAGAATCTGAATCCTTCCAGATGCCAGATGACACAAACTCTGAGAAATTATTAAACTAGGAATAGATTTAAAAAATATTGAAAGCAGACCCACAGGAATGTCTGTTGTTATTGCTTGAGGCACAGAAAGTCAGGTAGAAATGAAGGAGACTTTCATTCAGTAAAAACAGAAGCCATGGGGCCAAAGCCTTAAACCAAGACGAAATCACACAGTAGAGAAGTGTGCAAACACATTCATATTGCATCACATAGGTACTACATCATTGAATCGCTGCCTAAAAAGAATACAATGAAGAAAACATAAAGATATAAAATGACATTACTGTGTTCCGAAATACCTCAGATATTAACCCATCTTGCTTGCTCAGAATTACTCTACCTCTGCCAATAATTGCTTAATTCTACAGTATTCAGAGGTGTTTCAGGAGCCATCAAATAGGGTAGAAGAGCTAAAATACGAGTAAATGTTTCATATTCACATTTGGAAATTCAGTTGTTTGTTTTTTTCCTGTGGTTTGTTCCTCTACTAAAATATTTTGTCCAGTAGTATAGTTGGAAAAGGTTTGGGAAAAGGCAGCAAGGTTCAACTTTTTTGTTGTTTTTTATTTTCAAAGTTTGAGTAAGTTTCAGTTTATGCTACAGCCTTAACCTCAAAGAGACTACACTGCAATTTATGCTTGTTGCATTAAAACAGTCGTAGTGCTGATTAAGACGACTTGTTAAGTACAGCATATAGAACAGTCTTGTGAACTACCTATAGTTGAAGAACCCATGTCTCTAAAGCTCATCAGTACAATATTCATGTCCTTGTTTCAAATTTTCCATAAGGTACTTAAAAAATTAAATAGGCTTTTGACCATGTTATTTGTTGGCATGAGCTGCCAAGAAGTAGAATTTGTTATTTCTAGTTTTTATAACTGTGGGCACAGCAATGCGAAGATGCAGAAGAAATTACACACCTTGCACAAAAGCAGTTGAAGCAGTAACTGGTAGATTTTGGTTCTTTGGATATTTCCACAGTGACAAGACCTCCTCTTGGCTGCAGGTAGGAGAAAGTCATTGTGGGTTAGAGCAATATGATTTTCCAGTGGCTTTAATGGAGTAACTGTTATGGCAGGAATACTTAACACAAACAATAAATTCTGCAATCTAAACGTGAAAGCCTACCAAATACCTGGTTTTCACACTTTAAGTTAGAAATGGATCTTCAAAACAGCGTTTAAAAGTGATTAATGTGCCTGAACATTCACTTTCTGATTAACTGAGAATTAGCAACATGTACTGTCCCCTCTGTGTATATATATTTCTGTTACCATGGCATTATTAGCAGCTTTCTCATGGATTACAGCCCCACTACACTAAAGAAATGACAGAACAGAAGACAGTTCCTAGGTATTACGAAGAGCTCAGCACCTTTGGGACAGATAAGTAAAGGGACTACAGTAAAGGTAACAAAGCCCTGGAGAACGTGTCCATAAATGCCACAGAGCAGGGATCGTTCCAAAACAGCATCACAATCGTACACAGTGAACTCTACAGTTGACTTGTTTTGAGAATGCGGTCTCTGTATTGATAATCAATGTGTTCCATTGTGACGGGGCAGACACATAACCGAATGCTTCCAGTGCAGACTGGATTAAGGAGGCTGCGGTAGCAAGTGGGCTGGGTGGCAAACGCTGCTTCTTTTCTAATTGAGACGCTTGCTTTTGAAAGAGTCAAAGATCTCCCTGGTGGACGTAACATCGGGTGTACCAGCAGGATAAGGTTAAAAGAAAGGAGGCTAGAGGAGTTCAGGGCATTGTTTATTACTTCTGAACATTTCTGAATAAAGGGAGTGTTTGCTTGCCAGTGAGGAGAATGCAGCAGTCTGATTCCTGACTGTACTGATTTTTAAGAGTGTGTCTCCTCCTAAACTTACGCTTTTCTCTTTAATTTGTATGTTTTATAAACCTTGTCTTTTCTCTGACCCTACTTTTTGAGTTAATCCCTACTGTCCTATGGCTCTATGCCCGTCTAGGTCTGTTCAGTCTTAAAAACACACTCATCGTTTCCAGTGGCACCACAGGGATCAGGAATGTGCGGCGTCCATCCTAAGGTCTTTCCATCACCTCTTCAAAAACCCCGTGTTCTGTATCCACAACCAAAAGGGTTAGCACTGACATATGTCGAGTCTCCTGTGTTTCCTAAAAATTGAGATGAGAAACAGCGAGAGAAAGAGAGAGACAGAGACAGAGAGAGAGCAAGAGTGAGAGCAAGACACAATGAGGGGTGGGGGGAAGGGAAGGGAAGGGAAGGGAAGGGAAGGGAAGGGAAGGGAAGGGAAGGGAAGGGAAGGGAAGGGAAGGGAAAAACAAAATAAGAAAACAAAATATATGACATATGTCGAGTCTCCTGTGTTTCCTAAAAATTGAGATGAGAAACAGCGAGAGAAAGAGAGAGACAGAGACAGAGAGAGAGCAAGAGTGAGAGCAAGACACAATGAGAGGTGGGGGGAAGGGAAGGGAAGGGAAGGGAAGGGAAGGGAAGGGAGGAAAAAATTAAGAAAATAAAATTTCTCATTAGTGAAACGAGAATTTGAATTCAAACGAAGTTTCATTTATAGAAACACGTTAACAGCAATATTGGAAAAACTGGGTACATAATACAATCAAACTCTGGAGGTTAAGGCATCCTGGACTCAGGGTATGAGCGGCACTGCTTATATGTTCAGGCATCCATTAAATAACCAGGGCCTATAGCTACAGTCTCATTTTGAAAATAAATGTGGGAAGTAGGCAAAAGTTTTATGAAATGTCATAATAACTTGACAGAAGAATGATGGACAAGAGATAAACACAGAAGTTCTGCGCAAACCTGAATCAGACAGGCTTTTAGTTCAAGACTGGAACTGTGCTAGGATTTTGTCTGGTAAATAAGAGAATAGAATAGGCAAATCCTGTTGCTAAACTAGAGTTCTTTCATAAACAAATTAACGACGGGAGGGTCCTTCCTTCCTCATGCCTTTTTCTTAAGTTTTAAAAAGAAAGACTTTGCCGAACAAAATAGCAGAGGGGATTCTCAGGGCTGCAGATAGTCTGAAGTTCTGTTCAGGGCTAGGATCTTCTCAAGATGTTCTTTCAAAGAACCAAACAGGGTTCATTATTTTCCTAAAAAATGCAACTATTGAAGGATAACAGGCCCCTAAACATAACCACTTTTCCCTCTAGTAGATTCACACAGAAGCCAGGGGGTTTGGGTTCCAAGCTTGTAACTCTGTACAGTTGTTTTTCTGCTTGTATATGAAAGGACTTCTAATGTCTTTGATATCATTATAAAAGAATGACAGAGATTCTTCTTGTGCAACTTCAAACAATAACCGCAGTTGTGCCTTTTCTGGCACATGTCACAGTTGTGCCATGTCACAGCCTCATGTATGATTTTTGGCATGTGCCATTGCATTTGAAGGCGCATTTTTTTCACTTGACATCAAGTGGTCATCAGTTTTAATATGCAACTTGGAAAACTGAATACATTAACAACCTTTCTGCTAACATACTTGTCTTATTATGGGAGATGACAGACAGCACAATATGGAAGACTGAGATTCAGAAACATGAATTTGTTAGGAAAAAAAAATTCTTAGCTGATTGTAATCTGATTTGTAACATAGCTTTTCTTTTTTTCTCCTAGCTGGCTATCTTTTCCTGATCTGTTTTTCCTCCTTGTCTTTCTATTTATATACTGCTGTCTTGAAGACATTGTATAGAACAAAGACACAAGTGCAGATCATCAGATAGAATACAGTGTAAAACCATTTTATTTTATTTTTTTCCCCCCAGTCTTTTGACGTTTTTTACTTTATTTACATATGAAAAAAAAAAATCCTCCATAACATATTAGTGGCAAAGGGCATAACCTTGCCTTATATTCTGTGCATAGGACTACTGGGCTGAAATGGGCATAGTAGTTTACCATACTAATCAATTTTCAGTAAGTGTGAAGGCAGAGGGGGCATTTGTAAATATGTTGGCAGAACATAACCTTTCCACAAAGACACCCATCAGTGAAACAGAGCACAGATCCAGAACATGTCAAGGAGATGAGCTGTGGAGCAAATAATGCCATCTGTACTGCTCATGATGTTCTTGGATCAAAGGACCAGAAAGATGTAAATGAATGCCACATTTATGTTCACAGAATGCAGCCACAATTGATAATAAACTAACAATAACAGTAGGACTTCTTTTAATACAGTGGAAAATAAACAATTTCGGATGAGAAACTTTCATGTGCGTTATCAGAAAATGAATATTAGCCTGCAGGATCACTCCATATACAACCTTTCATTATGCAACATATCACCAACGGAATAGAAAATAAATATTTACAGATTACTTCAGTAAATTCCTCCATTTAGAAGTTTGTTGTATTTACCATTTGCAGATGAAGATTTTTCAGGAAATATGTCATGAGAGGCCAATTTTCATCTCATCCAGGAGAATTTGGGACAAGTATCTCTCAGTTATTCCAATTGTTGAGAAAACCTTATTCTATATTTTCAAAAGCAAGACCACTGCAATTTAAAGCATGTCCATTGTACAATTTACTCTGGATTATGGGTATGAAAGATTAATGGGCATGACTGTGAGCACACTCTTTGCGTTGATAGGGAAAAGGTAACAATGTCTGCCTGGACCTCCATGCCATGGCCATTCAAGGCATGAAGTTCATTTTGAATTTCTGTGGTGATGTAATTTGAAGCATTACAATGAAAAAGGCAATTACTAACTTCAGAAGATCACTTACTTAGAAGCTACTCAGTATTTCACTGTTTTCATTTCAAAATACATTGTCCATTTTTTTGATCTCCATAAAGACATTAAGAATAAAATTAATGCAGACCATGTTGCTCATACATAGTCATAGTCACCTCCTACTTAAATTATTAGGAATCTTTCTATTGGCCTGGAAGAGAAAAAGGTTAGCCCTGAAGTCCAGGCAATTATTACCCTGAACAATTACCAGAATAAATTCTAGTCATTGCTTCAGAAAGAAATTAATCAACTGTTTCTGATAATCTCAGAATTGGGACTCTTTCCATTTTTACCATAGATGCAGCAATATCATGAAATAAAAGGTTTCTCTGCCCTGCTTCTACTGAGGATCAGCCAAGTTGTATGTAAATGAATGTTTTCCACTGAACTGTATGTCTTTTTTTTTTAAGGTTCATCCAGACTCTGATTATTGAGAAGAGCTGGGAAAGAAGAGTGAAGTCAAAAAAAGCTGTAAGCGAAGAAATAAGACAAAGAAACAATTATTAAAATAGGCAGTCCAGGATTTTTCAAAGTGAAAGTGCCCATCTATAAATGTATTCACCATCACTAGACAAGCACCATATGAGGCATATTTAAGTCTCTACACTGTTGGTTTTAGTCTGTTACAATTGTTTGTTTTGCTGTTCATAATGTGCTTCTCCAAATTATCTTCTTCCTCCTGTTGCTCCTTATCCTTCTCTCCTTAAGCTTCTTCATCTTAGAAACAGTGGAAAAAGGTAAGGATTCCAGGAAAGTAGCAATTAGTAAATATAGATATTTCTGCAAATAAATTTCCTCATCTAAATATCTGTATAAGGTACCTTTTTAATAAACATTCATACCAACAAAAATTTAAATGAATGGGTATAGATAAGCAAACAAATAATACGTTAATACAGCTGAACTTAAAGGAATTCAGCAAAATGTCTGCATATAACATTTCCAGTTCTAGTACAGACTAAAGCTTTGGTCTAATATTTATACTACTGTGAGACACAAAAAGTTACTTCATACTTTACAGAGAAGACAGATAGTTTCTGGCTGAAAAATTATTTCAGTAAAAGAGACAACTTTTTTAGTAAACTTGTACTCTGACTTGTAATATGAGGGAGTCACCATCAAGAAAAAATAAACTGTATTCAGTTAGTATATAAAAGATTTCAAAAGCGAGAGGTGAGGTTCAAACATATTTCAGCTCAGGATGTATTTTTAATAAAAACATGAAAATACAGGAATCCCTCAAAAACCCTGCTGCCAAATTAGTTGAAAATTAATAATTTGTTTTAAAATGTTTTCATAGTGGTGTGTTTACAATCTTGAAAATTGAGGAAGAAGCTTACTGCTTACTGGAAATAATCAGTCTTGAAGGTCCTTTCCAACCTAGTGATTCTGTGATTCATAGCATTTGTGAAAACTATAATAACAGTCTCTGTGATGTAAACAACGCACTTATATTCTTTTAAAATTAAATCATGAACACCTGATCAGGCAGGAGGAGTATTGGTTGAGGTGAAAGAACCAAAGAGCAAAGATGTCCATTCACATGCCTGCAGCTTTGAAAAGATTGTTTTTATCTGCTGTGGAAGATACAGGTGCTGGCTGTTGGAAAAAAATTCTCCCAGCCCCATTCCATTTAGAGGGAAAACAGAAGAAAGTCAGTAGTAATTCTTCCAAGTCTTGCGAAGTACTCTTTCAAACTAGCAAGTACTTTAACAACATAATGAAATGAAGCACCAGCGGATATGATTGCATCTATGCTCTTTGCATCGCCAGGGAAAAGCTAGCCAGGTTTTCCCGGGTAAAAGAAATAAAAATAAAAAAGAAATAAAAGAAACCTTTTATTTCATGATATCGGGTCTGTCTGGATGTACAAGCCACTGTTATTGACACTGGGGTGAAACATCTCCTAGACCTGCTTATTTCTCATCCCTGACTGCAGCAACAGCTCAAATGAGTAGGCTATATAGATCCTTAATTAATAAACACCTAAAACCAGAAAAATTTAACCCGAGCTTGTGCATACACCTCACCAATGCAGCATTCTTCTTGTTGGTATATCCACCACATTTTGGTATGAGTTAAAAATTCTGTTCTGTTTTGATAAGCTCAGGGTATATAAGGTATTATTAACATGCAAAAATTTCCGTTCTGTTTGTTTTTCTGGATACTATGGAACAAGTATACATTATCTCAATGAATAGTGTTTTCAAGTGTGCTGATTCATTAGCATTCGACAGGAACTGCAAACAGAGATCATAGAAATACAGAAAAATAAAACAGTGTCTGGAACATCAAGTATGTAAGGAAATTATTCTTTTTTGGCTTAAAAAGATCAGTATTTTGTCCTCACAATTCTAGTTACAGTCTTCTACCAACAAGCTCTAATTATTTATAGTATCTTTTAAAGGAATCACTCATTTCCGAGTCAGATGTGTAGATGGTGAGGCCAAAAGATACGTTTGTGGTCACCTAGAACAGTTTCTCACAGAAGTCAGCTTTATTTCTGTGTGAATTCTTGATTCAGATCAAAAGATATATCTCAACAGGAAGATAGCATTTAGAAAACAAAACCCAATCCTGATTTTACATTTACCACTGATGAAGAATCCCTTGTTAAACTGCATTAAAAGAAACAATTCTTGTTTCAAAGACATGTTCACATTTCCAGTCTTAGTTTGTCTAACTTCAAGTCCTAGGTGAAGGTTCAAGTTATATTCTGCTGGTTAGATTGAAGAATACACTATAGCAGCTTGCTCACCAAACAGACATTGACTCCTGAACCTTCTCTTTGATAAAATAAATACATGGAAATAATGTAGTCCTTCAGTATAACATGTTTTCCAGTTCATTAATCATTCTCATAGTTCTTCTCTAAATCTTCTCCCATTTTATAACACTCTTCACTGGATATAGGGAATTATCCTAATACAGAGAGGTCAGTGCAGAACCCAATAATACAGTCATTTAATCTCTCTATAACTTATCATATCCTCTTGTGAATCCATGTAGTGGTCTCATTAACCTTTTTGCCACAGTGTTATCTTTAGCAGCTCATTTTCGTCAGATTAACTCCCATGATCTCTAAGTCCTTTCCACACTTCCTGCTCCCAAGAACATATTTCCAATCCTAAATGTGTAACTGACTTTTTTTTCCTGCCCCTGTGACTATGTATTGGACAATACTAGGAAATAATTTGCCTGTGCAGCAGTTCCAAGCAATCAAGGTGCCTACATATTAGCAACCTGTTTTCTTAATTATTTACCTCTTCCCCTATATTCTTCTCAATCACAAGCTTTAGCAGTACAATTCTGTATTTTCCAAACTGTGCTAATGCACACGTAGCAAAGAATGGATCCTACTGGGGCTTCCCTGAGAGCATGGCTGCTTTCTAATAATTCACATTTACAGCTTGTGGTGGGTTGACTTTGGCTGGCGACAGGTGCCCACCAAGCCACTCTCTTACTCCCCCTCCTCAGCAGGACAGAGGGAGAAAATAAGATTAAAAAGTCAGGGGTTGAAATAAAGGAAGGTTAATGAAAGAAAGCAAAGGCCGCATGTGGAAGCAAAGCAAAAAAAGATTTATTTTGTAGTTCCCATCAGCATGCCATTTTCAGACACTTCCCTGGAAGCAGGACCTCGGTATGCATAGTGATTGCTTCAAGAGACAAAAGCCTTAATAACAAATGCCCCCTTCCTCAGCTTTTATTGCTCAGCATGACATCATATGACATGGAATATCCCTTTGTTCAGTTTGGGTCATCCTGTCCCAGCTGCATCCCCTCCAACCTCTCGCCCACCCTCAACCTATCGGCCTTTGGTGACGGAGTGCGGAAAGACAGCCTTGCTGCTGTGCAAGCACTGCTCAGCAGTAGCCAAAACATTGGTGAGTTATGAAAACCCTTCTAGCTACAAATACAAAGCACAGCACTATGAGGGCTGCTATGGGGAAAGTTAACTCCATCCCAGTCAGACTCAATACAAAACTGTATTTTGAAGCTCATGAATTACTTTTTTTCCATACTTATTAATCCATTGAATGATTTTGCACCATTCTTCCTACTTAATGAAATATTGTTCTGTACCAAATCAAATGCCTTGGAGATGATTAACTATGTTAAATAGATTTATTGATCAAACTTGTAATCTCATAAAAATGTAGCAAGCTAGATTAACAAAAATGATTAGCATATACTCATGTTGATCAGCAATAATTAAAGTAACCTCTTTTAATTCTTTATTAATTTGAACTGCATCAACCATTTCACTATCGTTCCTTAGGTCAGTGTCAGGCAAACGGGCTCATAATTATCAATGTTGTCCTCTGTAACTTTCCCAAATATTGGTGCATACATTTTCTTCCAAACCTCTTTTGGATTTTTTTCAGACTAAGGTTTCCAAGACTTGTGGAAAACAAGCAAAAGTGCTCCAGAGAGGGTTCCAGCCAGCTCTTTCAAAACTCCTCACTGTGAACAGTTAAACACAGCTGAATAAAAAGTATGTAACGTGTTTTGTATACATCAGCTTTCCTGTTGAAAAACAACATATGTTGGTACAGAATAATGTATTAATACGGCACGATAAGAATCAGCCATTCTACTTTTTCCCAGAGAGAGTGGAAATATTTATATAACTCGTCATAACCAATGTCCTGCATTCAGCCAGGATTCTATGTGAAGGGAAAAAAAGAAGCACATTTTTGTCTTAAACTGTGTGAGGATCTAGCAATAAGAACCATTTTTTACTTCCACCTAACAAGGATGGAAAGATGAGAAAAGTTTTTGACTGTGTCTACCTTACATGTCCACATAGCAGTATATTTCCCATTATCAGTGAGGATTACAAAAACATATGTGGGGGTGACTATGTCAGTACGTAAAGAAATTGTCATTTGACAGTGCATAAATTTCAGAACATAGGTGATTCAGCTTGCATTAGTTATCCAGCCTGCAACCCAGGATACTCACACTTATTTTCTGAAAGAAACAGAAAATTATGAGCTGGCACAAAGTCTTTGCCATTAGGGCTGGAGCTAGACTATCCATTCTCGCTTACTGCTTCGGAATCACCATCAGATTCTATTACTGTGGAAGAATTTTAATGATTGTTTATTTGCCTTTGAGTTATAAACACCACTAGTTAACACTACTTTCTGCAAGTTTTCTAATTGCTGAAAGGTTTGAGTATTTGTATGTTGATTAATAGAACTGAATTGGCAGCTATATATTCTGTAATCTACTCCTAATGTATCTTCACTCTAGGTTTACTAGAAGGATGTAACCTGCCAAATGTGCGTTCACCCTCCCAGTTCCTGCAAAAACATGCCGATAAGCATGGGGATAAGCACTGCCAGATCGCCTGACACCACCACGTATCTGTTCCACTTAAGAGCGGGGCTACAACTATTCTTGGCAACACCATGAACCTGACTCAGCTGACCAGTCTACAGAAGGGATATAAAACTATATCTCTTTTGGCTACAGATACTTTCTTTTCAGCTCAAGCTGCAGAGACTTCTGGTTTTAAGTTCAAAACGTTCTGAGGCTAAATCTCAAATGACAACTAAAATGGCAGCTGTCACCCTGTTACCATGCCAGCAGAGTCTGAGGCAGTGATTCTCGCACTAACGGTGGGGGACCACAACATGATTAAGCCACATCAAGCTTCCACTGACACCAAGTCCGCCTTAGTAGAAGTATGGACCAGAGGTGTCTGCCACCACCTCTGTCTCTGAGCATGGACACCACCCATCACCTCTTCCAACTCGGGATAATTTCTATGCTGGGGAAGGGATCAATTTTAAATATTCTATTGTACAGAATATATCTAGACAAGCTGATGGTTTGTATCTGAGAACTAATGAATTAAGGCAAGTGCATGTTGGTGTAAAACATAAAGCATGTTCCAAAGCTTTGTCATCTATCTATGCTTTGTCCAATAAATGTAGCAAAATTGTGAGTTATTCTGCAAGGAAACCCTCTGATGCCATAGAACTGAGCCAAAAAGCAATTTGTGTTTAAAGGTAGACTTGACTGTTGTGAGAGGGACCAGTGAATTTATTCCAGTTTTGTAAATGGACTCATCTTATTCAAACCACATAGGAAGCACCCATCCCCATGCTTCAAACAGGCTTTATGGTAACAGAACATGGGGTAGAAAGCACAGCCTTTAACTTTTTAGCTATGTCCCCACAGTTTCAGCAAAACTAGACTTAAACCTATCCTACAAGGTGCTTCTCCCAACTTGTTCTTCAAACCTCCAAAGATAAAGATATTGGACACGTTGCACTAACATATGCAAATTCATAGCTATGTCAAATGACAATCTAAAAGGGGAACTTTTTTCCTGTGTTGATAAGGATTCCAGTTCAAATACAATCAAAAAATAAATATGATTCAATATAACCTTGAAAGCTGACACCAAGTACTTACTTAGCAAATTGAAATAAATTATGTGAAAAATGAAAGAAGAAATTCAACAGAAAACATCTCTAAAGATATCCTCTATTTCAGCCATAGAAATGTAGTCTTGTTTAAGTCATTCGCCAAGGACTCAGCTGCTATCCCCATTTCAGAGATCAGAAAATTGCTGCAGAGCAGTTAAGTTATTTGCACTAAGCCGTAGACAAAAGAAATTTCAAGCAACGTTTTTCGGGCTCCTATTCCTGTGCTTTGGCAAAATCTTTCTAACCAACTTTATCTCCATTATAAATATAAAAATATTACAGAATCACAGTATCACTAAGGTTGGAAAGGACCTTCAAGATCATCAAGGCCAACCATTAATCCAACACCACCATGTCCCGAAGCGCCACATCCACACGTTTTTTGAACACTTCCAGAGATGGCAACTCCACCACCTCCCTGGGCAGCCTGTTCCAATGCCTGACCACCCTCTCGGTGAAGAAATTTTTCCTAATATCCAATCTAAACCTCCCCTGGCGCAACTTGAGGCCATTTCCTCTTGTCCTATCGCTAGTTAATTGGGAGAAGAGACCAACACCCTCGCCGCCACAACCCCCTTTCAGGTAGTTGTAGAGAGCCATAAGGTCTCCTCTCAGCCTCATCTTCTCCAGACTGACCACCCCCAGTTCCCTCAGCCGCTCCTCATAAGACTTGTGCTCCAGACCCCTCACCAGCTTCATTGCCCTTCTCTGGACACGCTCCAGCACCTCAACATCCTTCTTGTAGTCAGGGGCCCAAAACTGAACACAGGATTCAAGGTGCGGCCTCACCAGTGCCGAGTACAGGGGCACAATCACTTCCCTACTCTTGCTGGCCACACTATTCCTGATACAGGCCAGGATGCTGTTGGCCTTCTTGGCCACCTGGGCACACTGCCGGCTCATGTTCAGCCGGCTGTCAACCAGCATATTACAACACCGTTATATGCAGTATCTTATCACTGGCATGTAAAGTAAAAACTATATACTTATGGCCATTTTCTATCAGTAATATAAATGATATTTATATAATGTCATCAATAATATAAAGGTTAACATAATTTATGATTACATATGGCTGCTTAATAAAGGTATATAAGTTCACTACAATATCTTTAAAATTATATGAACCAAAATAAGGAAATACTGAGTAGTTCCTTTCTGCTTTGTTTTTTTAATCCACCTGTTCAGCCACTCCTGTTCCACTGCCTTCTTTGCAGGGACAGGTTGAAATAGGTGGAATTTATTAGGAATCACACAAAAAACACAGAAATGAACTCACCCACCCAGAAGGAAATCTGTGGCTAATATTCCTCCCTTACAGACATTCCAGAAACTAAATTCAGCAGATTCTTACTGTCCTGTCAGAGGAAAAGTGTCCTCCTCTGAAACACTGATAAGGAACTACACAGAAGGGAACAGATAAAGGCCTTGTTATTATACTAGATCATGTTCGAAATAAACCCAAGTATTTACATTCCTAAGGCTCCACAAGTTGCATGTGAGATACATCAGCTGGTGAGATAAGCAGAAACATATCAATAGGTGTTGTGCAAACTGAGAGTGGGGAGAGACAGGGTGAGCGCGATACAAAGAGACTTTTCTACACTATCACCCTAAACCCCTTCTCCGCCTACCAGTGGCACCAGGGAAGTGCTAACGGGATAAGGAGACGTATCACAAACCTCAGGAAGCTGGAGCAGGAATCTGCATTATAGTCAGGTTATGGTGACAGTTCGTATGAAACACCAAGGTACGTACCAGACTCTACGAAGTGAAGGCCAATCATTCAAACCGGCATTAAAGGAAAACCTCCTTTGTTTTTATTTTCTCAGGAACCTATCGCACAGGCAGACACACACGCAGATACACACAGAGTCATACTGCGTTGTAGCCAAGCTGGGCAGAGAGTTGCATAATGCACAGTGCGTGCATCAAATCCCAGTCAGGTGCAGGAAAAGAAAGGAAAAGAAAATGTAGATTCTACAAATAAAAAAAAGTTCATGATGACACATTCAAAAAAAAAAAAAGACCTGACGGAAACGCAAGTAGCATTAAACATTTAAAGGTGGCTGAGGTGTTACTGTATGCTTTGACTAACATATAATATGATTGGTTTTCCTGACATCCACCATGAAGAAAATATATGACAACGATTCACAGTTCCGTGTGCATCATGCCTCTAGGGACATGCAGGGGAAGACATGGTCTTTAAGGGGATGGAGATGGAATGAGTGCTGGAATAAACAAGACCCCAAAAGTGGGGAGACTGAGGCAGTAAGTTTGGATTGTTTGACTACATTGGTGATACAAAAAAGATTTAGCCCTGTAAAACAGACTTGGGCTTCAGCTAGGTCACCAACCACACTGGTTACATGATAATAAGTCAAGTTGCTTTAAATTGATACCATGCTATAAGCAAAACTATTTCAAAAATCATCTTTGGTAAACCATTTTAAAACTGGCTAAAATACAACCTTTTCCTTGGAAGACAGAAGCAGCGGGCTGTAGCCGATTTCTGGCTGCTGCTAACTTCCTTTCTTGCACAGAAACAGATTATTTTGACCAATACACATACATACACACACTCATGAGTAATTCCCAAATAATTTGGATTCCCAACAAAAAAATAGTAAAAACAGTGGCTAAACACAATGCTGAACACAAAATTAAACACCTTGACAGTCAGAATGCAAATTGTGATTAACTTATGTAAAAGATGGGGCTAAGGTAATGCTTATGATGTAACTGGAACAATATCTGGCCATTTGCTCATGGTCATGTGCTTACCATCAAATGTAATAAAGAGTTTCCAAGCACCAAATTGCAGTCCCCAATGTCTTCTTGGTATCATCATCATCGTGTATTCTTGACAGCTATGGTTTTATCTAATACAGATATGTAGAAAGAGCGCAGAAACCCTGATCTCTGAAGTGAATTTCTATCTTCCATTGATTACAGAGGGACACTTGAAGAGCATACTTAAACTAAGTATCAAAAATTTTTTTGATCAAAATGAGTGTGATGAATCTCACATATGTCTTTGGCCCATATTAGATACTTCACTTTCTTCGGAGGTCAAAAATTAGTTTAAACATGATTTATAATATATTAGTTTAAACACTGCTGTCTTCCTCTTTCCTTATTCTAGCACTATACAAAGTAGATATTACGAAAATGTTTCATAGGTTCCTAAGTACGAGAGGGCTCAATGGTGCACAGAGGACAAAGAGTAGTATGTAGGGTTTTTTTTCTTTCAGTCTTCACTTGATACAGTGGCAGTGATTAGATGTCTGAGACAATTAGCATCAATGAGAAAAGGGTAAGAGCTTGGGATGGAAAAGGTAAAGTACAGGTTTAATTCTACTTTGAGAAGCTGGATGTTTTCAAACTGGCTGGTCCTGATGAAATTCACCTGAGAGTATTTAGAGAACTGGCTGAAGAGATCTCAGCGCCCTTAGCAATTATTTTGAGAATGGAGTGAGGATACATAAAGTTTCAGAAAACAGAAAAGATTATCATAGTTGTTCTCTTTAAAAAAGTGAAAAGAAAAGATCAGTCAATCTAATTTCAATTAAAAAAAAAAAAAGGTTCAAATATTCAAACATCTGGATGGTAGCAAGGGGATAAGAATCAGCCAACATGGATTTGTCAAGAACAAATCACGTCAAAGCAAACAAGTTTTCTCCCATGACATGGTGACAGGCCTGTGTATTGAAAAGAAAAATAACTTTACTTTAGTAAAGCTTTTGACAGTGTCTTTTATGACATGTTTCCATGCAATCCAGGGTCTTCCTGAAACTGCCATAAGGCAGGGACACAACTGGTTGGGATACTATGCATAAAGAGGAACCGTTCAGCTAGAAGGATGTAACAATGAGGTCCGCTGGGAACTGATTTGACATGTAGGTCTATGGAACACTTCCAGTAATAAAAACTGAATGATGGAGTAGGGAATATACTTGCTATACTTACAGATGATTCAAAGCTGGGAGAGGCTGAAAAATCATGTAGATGACGAGGTCAGAATTCAAACTGATTATTATAAATTGGAGAAAGGGTCTGAAGTGACTGGGATGCAATTTAATAATAGCAAAAAATCAAAAGTTCTTCACTTAGGTAAGAGTAACCGTCTGCACAATTACAGGATGAGGAATAACAGTTCTGCTGAAAACAGATGCATGGGCTATAGTGGATCATAAATTGAGCATGAGTCAGCAATGCTAGGCTATTTCAAAGACAAAAGGGAAGCTTCATCCTGGAAGGTATAAACAAAAGAATCATATAGAAGACAAAAGAAATAAACTTTCTGTTTATTTCACTCATCTCAAGTGCTTTATCTAGATTTAGGATATCTGCAGGAAAGATGCTGACCAACTAAAGAAGTAAGAATAATCAGAGGGTTAATAAAACATGACCTTTGAGGACAAACCAAAATCACAGAATCACAGAATCACAGCATCACTAGGTTGGAAAGGACCTTCAAGATCATCAAGGCCAACCATTAATCCAGCGCCACCATGTCCCCTAAACCATGTCCTGAAGTGCCACATCCACATGTTTTTTGAACACTTCCAGAGATGGTGACTCCACCACCTCCCTGGGCAGCCTGTTCCAATGCCTGACCACCCTCTCAGTGAAGAAATTTTTCCTAATATCCAATCTAAGCCTCCCCTGGTGCAACTTGAGGCCATTTCCTCTTGTCCTATCACTAGTTACCTGGGAGAAGAGACCAACACCCTCGTCGCCACAACCCCCTTCCAGGTAGTTATAGAGAGCCATAAGGTCTCCCCTCAGCCTCCTCTTCTCCTGACTAAACAACCCCAGTTCCCTCAGCCGCTCCTCGTAAGACTTGTGCTCCAGCCCCCTCACCAGCTTCGTTGCCCTTCTCTGGACACGCTCCAGCACCTCAACATCCTTCTTGAGTTGGTTTGTTTAGTGTAGATAAGTGGCATAAGTGAAGGGCATTTTGATGGTCTTCAAATATTTTAAAAGATTACTGTATAGAGGACAGGAGCAAATCAACTACCCTAAAATGCAGCAATGGAGATCTGTTTAGATATTAGGGGAAAGAATGGTAAATATTGTTAAACACTGGAGCAAATTGCCTAGAAAAAAATATGGATTTCTCAACATGGGAGATTTTTAAGAATCTGTAGGCTGAACAGATTCTTAGTCAGTGATGGTTTAGGAACAGTTGAACATGCTTTGGTGCAAGAGTATGTACGGGATAACCTCTCAAGACCTCTTCCAGAAATGCAATTTTTCTATGATTTTTAATGTGTTTGACTCCTGCGATAACAAAAAGGTGGAACATGAGAAGGCAGTTTTTCTAGTAATGAGTACGGCCGATGTAGTTTACTTATATGAGTGTAGTACCGCTGGAATATATTTATTGATGTGGCTGCCTGCACCTCTTTGTCACACTTTGTATTTTACAACATCTCCATTTAAGTCAAGAAAGAGTGAGCTGGAATTCCTGAAACAAAATGACAAAACTTGCCACAGGCACATGTAAAAGAGAGAATAGCATCACGGAAGACCTAGAAGAGTGCTCTAAATTGCCTTAATGGACTGAGGTGGACATGTATCTCAAATCAAACTGGTAGCATGCATGCATTTGCCAGTAGCTGTCAGTATCTCAAAAAAAAAAAAAAAAGAGAGGGGGACAGCAACAGCTCTAGTTGCTCTTGACATGATTCCATTTAACTCACTAGGTCTCTGACCTTTCAGTGTTGGTGGAAATAGAAGTAGAAATGTAACACTGAAGGGGGAAAATTCATGCAAATATAAAACCACCAAGTGAGTCTTTTTTTTAAAGGAGAGAAATCTGATGATCCAATTATGCAAGTCATTAGGAAAACAATGCTGAAATTTTGTGGCTAATGGGATTTTAAGTTATATTGACAATGAAAAGCAATTACACTTTCAAAACTTTTTTTCTCTATCTGCAACTTCATTATTTTAATGAAATGGCATGCTAAACCTAAAGTAGCCAAATGAATGTTAATTATGGAAATAGTTGAGTTAACAAGAGAACTCCTCTCTTTCCGTGACCTCATAATTTCACAAGTCTGAATAGAATCATAAAGTCATTTGTTTTGCTTCTAAATTGTTTGATGTTGCAAATATAGCAATCTTCAAACTCTTCAGAACTCCTACTTTAGAATAAAATTTAGATTAATTTTCTTAAGAAGTACAGGAGAACCAGAGCTCAACCACAGGATAAAAGCAATTCCAAGACTTGGGAATATTTAGATAATGACCCAATTCTTCCAGGTCTGAACAAATTCTAGTTTAACACATTAAAACTTTTCTGCTTTAATTGATTTTTCCACTATGTATTTATCTTTCTAATTGGATAGTAAGGTATCAGGTAAAAAAATACGTGAAATTCAACCAGTTCATATAAGCAATTTCAATAAGTGAAAGAGATTATGGGAAATTTGCAAAGTTACTGAATAATTAATAGAAGTCACAAAATTAAAACAAGTTTTTGTCAGTTGCTAGTGTCATCAAGCTAACAGCAGAATAAATAGTGATTCCCTAAAAGATATTCCTCCCTTCAAGTAATTTTAGGTTTTATTGAGTTGAATACGTACAGAATCAAAGAATCATAGAATAGTAGAATTGTCTGAGTCGGAAGGAACCTTTGGAGATAATGTGGTCCAACCTTCTATTGAAAGGAGGCCTTAGCCTGGTTTATCTAGGGCCCTGTCAAGCCAAGTCTTATTTCCAGCAAGAGAGAATCTACCACATCTCTGGGAAAAAAAACTCCAATAATAAACTGTTCCCATGATGAAGAATTTGCTTCTTATCTCCTTACAGAACTTCCCCTAAAGCAACTTGTGCCTGTTGCTTCTTGTCCTGTGTCCTGGTTTCAGCTGGGATAGAGTTAATTTTCTTCATAGATGCTAGTGTGAGGCCATGTTTTGGATTTGGGATGAGAAAATGTTGATGACATTCTGATGTTCTGGGTTGTTGCTAAGGACTGTTGTTGTCCTTGACAAGGTTGTTGTCAAGGACTCTCTGGCTTTTCATGCTGGCTTGCCAGCAAGAACGATGGGGCTACACAGGAAGTTGGGAGGGGAAACAGCTGGGAAAACTGATCAAGGCTGGCCAAAGGGATATTCCATACCATATGATGTCACGTTCGGTATATAAAGCTGGGATGAAGAAGGAGAAAAGGGTGGGGGGACGTTCAGAGTGATGACGTCTGTCTTCCCAAGTAACCATTACGTGTGATGCAGCCCTGCTTCCCTGGAGATGGCTGAACACCTGCCTGCCCATGGGGAGTAGTGAATTAATTCCTTGCCTTGCCTTGCTTGCGTGCGTGACTTTTGCTTTACCTATTAAATTGTCTTTATCTCAAACCATGAGAGTCCTCACCTTTGCTCTTCTGATTCTCTCCCCCATTCCACCGTCGGGGAGTAAGCGAGCAGCTGCGTGGCACTTAGTTGCCGGCTGGGGTTAAACCATGACATCCTGTCACCACGCATCTTTGTGAAGTGACTGCCTCCATCTTCCACATAACTACATTCCAGGTATTGGAAGATCATGATTAGATTCCCCTAGAGACTCCTCTTCTCTGAGCTGAATCCTATTCCTTCAGCCTTTCTTCATATCTCAACAGCCTTCTAATCTTCTTCCTGGCCCTTTAGTAGATCTGCTTTAACTTTTTTGGGTCTCTCTTGAACTGGGGAAACTCAAACTGGATATGATACTTCAGCTATGGCCTAACAATTGCCAAATGGGATAATCACATCCCTTGATCTTCAGTATATACTCTTGCTAATGCGTCCCAGGACATCTTTTGCCTTCATTGCTGCAAGGGAATGTGTTATGGGAGCATTACAAACTTGCCTTCATCAAGAACTCAATGCCTGAATACAATAAGGTGCAGACAGCAGGTCACTGCAAAGAAGACCTGAGTGTGATGAGGCTTGATATGGGCATGGATCAGAAAGTGATAGGAGAACAATATCTGAAACCACTGGAAACGTATACCATGATATCAACATGGGCTGACTTGATTGGCAGACTGTGTCAACATCTCACTATAGACAGACACACCCCCACCCACTCTTCCAGGTTACAGAGATCATAGAATCATAGAATTATAGAATAGTTT
>NW_010545422.1:0-29912 GCF_000687285.1 Phaethon lepturus
GCCATTCAGGGGGTGAACGGCAGCGGGCCGCGCCGCAGTCACACAGCCACCACGTTAAATGCCACGTCCCAAGGGCCGCACAAAACCAGCCCGGCGGCAGCTCTCGGCGTGCTCGGGGAGGAGGGCGAAGGAGGGGGCTGAGCGCGGCCGCCTGCGGAGCAGCGAGACGGGGGAGCGCACAGGTGTGGGCAGCCAGGCCTGCTCTCAGGCCGAAACCGCTCTCCAAATACTACCATATGTTACGGCACCGGGACCAGAAGGGGAGAGGAAGGCACAGTTGGGAGAAAGCAGGAGAGCTGCCAAGATAAAGAATTCATTACAGAGGAGTCATGTCGTGATCTCACACTGGAGACGAGTGAAATATTCTGTGTGATTTAACATTTGGTGAAAATATCCCAAACCACATGCTGCCCTTCCCCCACCCACTTATACCGACCAGCGTTGCTCTGAGCCTCCAAATCTTTATTTTAAATTTTGTCGGAGCCTTAAAGCCCTGCTGTGCAGCACATTACTGCTTTAGTCAGAATTTTGTTCTGGGATGACACTGACCTAGTGTATGTGCTGAATAAAACACCTTTAATTACACAGTTTTAGTGGCAAAGTAGGAATTCAGGTTCATAGGGGACATAACAGGCAAGCCTCATATCATCTTATTTTGCAGAAGGGTATCTTCCCCAGCTTCACAGACAGTGATGTAGTTTATAACATGGGAAAGCTGCACAGTAGATTTGCCAACATCCATAAACATTTTCCCCCACCCTGTTTCTTGGCTGGTGTCCATTTTTCTCTTTTTGAGGTTTTCTTTTGTTGTCCAGGAAAAAAAAAAAAAACAGACTTCAATTGTTCACAGAAACAGGCAGTGTGACATTCCCAGAGACTACGGGAAGGAGGAACAGGACAGGATCACCGGTCGATGCAGCAGAACAGGACAGAGGTATGGGGCAGAACGCACAGATAATGATGCCAAATATCCTTATTATGAAGCACCCTTCTGATTTTTCATGGCTTAGTTTTCAGGGCTGGATGTAAGCTTCAGGAAGACGAACAGGAGAGGGTAGCGCACCCAGATCCTGATGGCGTGGTTGGAAATACGCACTACCATGATGTCCATGCCACATGACAACTGTTTAATTATGCCCACACCTGGATCTGTATGCTCAGGATTGTTAGGAAGGTTAAAAACCAGCAAGACTGATGTTAGCCTACAAACAGCTCTGAGAACATGAACAATAGCTGTGAGAACCATGAACTGGCCTCTTTATATGTGTTTGCTTGGATGCTTAAGAATTATTTGAAGGAAATTGTTTTGTTCTGTGGCTTACAGCCTTAGTAAATGCATCTAGATAACTTGTTTATTGTTGTTGGATGCTGTAGCAGATAGTGAGTCAAGCTGAAGTAGGACAGATGATTACTGGGGGAGTTTATACCAGTTCATTTAAAATTACCTCTACCACTCTCCCGAACAAAGGAGAGAAAGAAATTATATTTATTCCCTATTACAAAGGGCCCTAGCATATAGTCCTAAAATAGGTTCTCCAGCAGTGAAGTCAGCTAAAGACATCTCCTGTTTGGCTGCTTGTCCCTGTCCATTCGGTTGTGCTGCCAAAGATGCTTGTAGGCCAAGCTGTAAACCAGATCACTGAAATCCTCTTGGTTAAATCCTCCAACAGACAAAAGAGACAAATCCAAAATACTGCAAAACTAAAGCCTTTGTTTCCTCCAAATGGCCTGGACTGCAAAACACTCAGTTGTACCTGAGCCATCTGAAAACCTTCAGCTTTCTTCTGGTAATTAAAAGATGAAGTTCCTGCAATCTTAAAACTTCTATTAGCAAAACTGAATGTAATTCAACAATACCAACAAGCAGCAAATGAGAGGAATAGGCAACTTAAGGATCCAGAGAGACAATACAGTTTGGGGTACCTTCTGTACAAAAAAGGAATGCACAGATGCAAGTCTGACATTGCTGGCTAACGAAATTGGGTCTACCATTAGGGCAAGAGTTAACGGGCATATCTGTGATGACTTTGTATATGACAGGAATATTTATGGTGAGATTTTCAGGGAGAACAGCAACCTAAAAATTGTAAAGTCAGCCTTTTATTTTCTGGCTTATTAAAAAACATAATTTGTGAATACCTGAGTGGAGTGACAAAACCCATGAATTTACAAGACACTCGCAATTCTGAATAATACTCTGTGTAAATAAAACATAGCTTACCTTTCCCTGTGAGAGGGGTTAACAGCCTGTGTATTCTGAATTTACACAGCAGTGTAAGAAAGCATACTTGGTTAATACTATGGAGTAGCTAGACACAATAACATGTTCCTGTGCCCACACTTTTAATATATAAGGAATATTTAAAATCGGGTATACTTTTTACCTCCTTCAGGAGGTATACTCTTTACCCTCTTTAGGGAGAAGAAACATTTTTTGCCTTTTATTTTAGGGTGACTTAAACGACATTTGCACTTGCTCTCCAGTAAAGTGCGGGGAGTGGAAAGGCATTACTAGTTGTAAAAGTCATGTCTTCTCTACTTGATATTTCCTGAAAGACTACAGTTGACTAGAGAACTAGTAAATGTTTTGGATCTTAAATAATTAAAGTCTGATTGACTGAGAGAGGAATTAATTTTAAGTGTGCTGGCTTTTTTTTTTTAAGTGCTTATTTTAAATGCTTGACAAATATTTGGAAAAAATGATCTTTTCAGTAAGAACCGTCAACTTCTTGCCTTCATTTGAGAAGTGAGCAGAGTCCTCTTTGCTAGAGTCCTTAAGAACACACTTAATTGCTTTATATTGCTTTCATAAGATTTAAATGTTTTTGAAATGGGGAGGCTTCCTGAATTGTGGCTTCAGAAAGCTGTTTCCGTTTTAGAAAACTTTCCAGAAGGTTGTCTAGAACAGCTAACATGGCCTTCAGCACTCCTAAGGAAAACAGCCCTTCATATTCCTTACATTTCTAAAAGAAAGGTATTAAAAAAAAAACCTGTACTTTTTAAAAGAGAATACTGTTCAGTCCTTTTTCCCTCAAAAAGGAAGAAAGGAAAGCACGTAAAACTCATTTTGCTTTCCTGTCCAGTTTGCTTCCAGTTTCATAGGACTGCAGCATCTGGGCTGGAAACAGCTTTTGCTTGAAGTTTGCAACCCCCCAGGATGCAACCGGCTCACAAGTTACACAGATTTGGTAGCTGTGGCATGTGTTTCCACAGCCCCCCTGAACTCTCGCATACCAAGTTGGATGTAGGAGGTCTTTGCCTACAGTTTCTGCTCTGGCCACCAAATGATTCCTTATAATTTATTTCTCAGTCTCTAAATTAATTTATATAATTTGCATAAAGCTTCCCACATGGACTGCATTGTCCTCATGGATGTGGACCAAATATCTGTCTTGGCTTTAGGATCTAGAAAGCTTATTTCTACATCAGTAAATTATAAGCAGAGTTTAGTTAACAATGTGCCCTGAAAGGGACAAAGGTTAAGCTGAGCATAAATATGTTAATGCACTCCCCTTCTGAATGTGGTATGATGTGTTTGGAATATTTCTAGCACCAAAGGTGAATAATTTCTTAATTAGACTAAGTTCTAACCATAATAAAACAACAAAATAAACTCTCCTCCTCAGATTGTAACAGACCTTCTTAATATACCGAGGGTTACTAGATGCTGCTGAAGTGCGAGAACATGCAGGGATGGTTAGAGAGAAAGGGAATAGCTAAATTGACAATACAGTTTAGTTAGGTCCGTCCACAACATGGCAGGACCTGCCCACTGGTGCTTGGCCACTATATGCACAAATCAATAGACCTAAACTATTTAAGCCTGTCTGTCTAATAATATGGCCAAAGTCAAAGCAAGTTGTAAATATTCCCTTCTCCCTCTGGCTCTAGTATTTAGTTTCGGTCTGGTCAGTCGTCTTTTTTTTTTTTTTTCTTCACTCAAGTATTTCCCATCAAGCTGAGTTACAAATGTATGTAGCCTCTGTTGTTTATCACAAGCATAACATGCAGAACAGATCAAACTTCCTTTATACATACAAATAAGTTTACATTTAAGAGTCTCCACCAACTTTGTTTTACTGGGGCAGGGGGGAAACCAAAACAACTTACAAGGCCCTGCATTTAATTTTGGAAAAGATGCTTTCGTAGTCTGCTCTCTCCCATGTGCATGCATGCGCAAGGAGAATGCTTTTTCTTCTCTATAGCCAATGGTATAAGGATTCCTGGCAAAGCTCAAAATGAAATCCATTATCATCTGTCAGTAAAATGACTTCCAAATTTCAGCTGGATGCTGTGCAACAGTCTTTTTAAAGAAAGACTCCCTCTGCATTTGGTATTGTAGCTCTACTGTCTCTAGGTAACTGAATTCTGGAAGCAGTTCAGTGCTGCCAGTCAGCAAAAAAGTTCAGTTTCAGATATCTCAGGCTTTATTCCTGCTCCTTCCAAAACAGATCACAAGGTTTTATTCTTCTCCCTAATGAAATAAATCCAAAGAAAACA
Organism: Phaethon lepturus; assembly: GCF_000687285.1. Classification (NCBI taxonomy): domain Eukaryota; kingdom Metazoa; phylum Chordata; class Aves; order Phaethontiformes; family Phaethontidae; genus Phaethon; species Phaethon lepturus. The sequence continues at coordinate 4,501 of NW_010545422.1, forward strand.
TTTTCTCACCCTTGCAGAAAGCCAAACTCCCCACCCCCAACCCATTCTCTCGCACTTTCAAATCCTGTATTGTTGCCTACTTTCTTCTGTCATAAAAAGAGTAGTTTCCCTAAGGTGAGAGGGTCCTTCATGGAGATCCGCTTCTGTAGCACTCCTTGCTCCTACCACCATCAAGAAAGGGAGTCTTACACAGTAGCACTAACCACTAAACTTTCTCAAAAGCCAAACAAAGCGAAGACTAAATAAGAGGAATTTGAAATACTATGCTGTTACCGCTGCAAAAATAAAAGCATTTCTAGTCCATTAAAAACAAACAGTAACACCATGGAGGGTAAACAGACCTGAGATGTATGCCAGAGCTTGCACTGAAAATATTGGTAAGTGGTGGAAAGACATGGTGGGTTGGTTTGTTTATTTTTTAAAGGAGAAGAAATTAGTTCTAAAAATCCATGCATTCTGAACTGCAATTGCACTAATTAAATGGCTAAGACCATAATTCTCTGGCCTTGGTATCCTAATTCTATGAACTTGTATTTGGATGGTTTTTAGTAGTGAATTTTCCAAGGGTAATGTGTAATTGCAGAATAACTAAACTGCAACAATATACATTATTCTGAAACTGTTGATTCAACTTTAATTCCCCCTCCTTTTTTTTTTTCCCAATCTATTTCTCAGAGCACATACACTCCCCAGTAGATCTAGTTCAATGAGTAGGTTTTGGAAAGAAACACACGGAGTAAAGGCTATTTCCTGCCCTATTTTGGCACTTGTCTCTCTCAGTCATACTTGTGCCTTTATAATCTTTATAAATCTGCTTAGAACAGCCATGGTTAAACTTCCCAGTCCTAGGACTGTATCCCAAAACACCACCATGCCTTACCTTATCATCCACTAAATCCTCTACTCTTCCATAAACCTGAAGTCTAACTATCATCTTACCTCAGACCAGAACAGCATCCTGTGCTCTTTCTTTACCACCTACATCATTCCTACTTCACAAAGCTTTTCTTATTCTGCATCTCCAAAATTCAAGCTGGGCCCCAATCCCCTGAAATACTTCCCCCTGGCCAGTGCATACCCCTGCTTGTGTCAGCAGGCTGGCACCTTAAAGACTCAAAGCCAGCATCTCCCAGCAGGAGCAGCTCTCTCACAATTGAAGGACCAGGACCTCTCTCCTGTCAGTCCTTGCCTATAGATGCAGCTGGTCCACGCGATCTGTGATATGCCTGCCAAGACCCCCAGCCAGCGAGCTCCTAGCACAGCGCTCCAACAAAAGTATTTATGCAGATGTGGTCCTCCCCCTCACCAGCTGTGCTGGAGTGCCTCTTCCCTTGCACTTCATCGAGCATCCCACCGCACCATTTCCCGGGTGGCATATGAAATACACGAACGTGGAAAGAACGGGTACTGTGGTGGCTAATGAGTTGAGTTCACAATCTATAATTTGGCCAGCCATCCCATAGAAATTAAAATAATTTGGAAACTTACATATTCCTGCAGCATCGTGATCTATCCAAGACCATATACAGGGCCCCCTGCAAGTGCTGTAGCCCCAGCTATTATTGGGAAAAGCACGGTGAAAACCAGGTGATGGGGATGAGCAGGCTATGAGCAGTCTCTGCCTGCCAGGGCCGCATCTGGCACCGTGAGAGATGGAAAGTATTGTGAAAGGCGGCTTACCTTTGTGGAATTATCTGTGGCAGTGTTTTATTCCTCAGTTTCTTTGGATGGACACTGTGCAGTTACGCAAAGTAACCACAAAAAAGACAGTTTCCTGCCCTCCAAATCTGCATATGTATCTTACGTGCATGATTTTAGTGGGTCTTAACAATATTGGAAGTTGAAAGAATTTGTGCTGTCTTTATTTCTGAAAATGACAGCAAAACCAAGGCTCTGTCAGATTTTCTGCATTTCCTAAATTAGCTATTTGAAGGAGAGCAGATTTAATTTAAAATTCTCAGAAAACTAGTTCTTTATTTACAGAGCAAATGGTATAATTTTAGGAAGGGTAAACAATATTCTCATCCCTATTAGATGCTAACATCTGCTTTAATGTAAAAGTTCCACTTACTACTGACAGGTGTTCTATAATAAGTAAAAGTTGCAAAGAACAATTGGTAACACTTATCATCAACATAGTACAGCTTCTGCCACAGCCACCCATTCATATGGGTTCAGTAAGCTTTAAGCAAATAAAATGCAGCAAGTGTTTACATTATATTGTTACACAGATCAAGTTTAAAAGGTTTTCTCATTAGCAATTTTCTTAGTTAACAAACTGTATTAGCAGTAATTCCCATCAGCCAATTTCCTTAATTTGCATTAACATCAGCCAGAAGGAAACAGCCCTTTTTCCATCTCTCTCCAATCTCATTACTTCAGACAAAGCAAAACATTTACTGTGGCAGGGTTGCAAGATGCTGAGGGCCATCAGTGGAAAAGGTACGCTAGTTAGCTAAAATCTGGCCATGCTCCCAGTGTATTGGCCTGCCTGTGCCAGTGGTTTCAGATCATGCCATCCTTAACGCTTGTTTTGTATCCAGTGATTTTTAAGAGTGGTACTAGTCAGCATTTGCAAGAGATTTGACATAAACAGCTGAACTCAGCAGTTCGGCCCCGGCTGTGGTGTCTAAACCCCAATTCTCTTTTATGCAGGTATATTCTGAGCACACAAACATCATACAGTTATTATGACTGTCTGTCATCAAGTATGACAAAGTAAGACTGTGAGCAAAATGAAAGTATGCAGAATTTCTTAGCTTTCTTCAACATCTGTATTAAATGCCCGAAGAAAGCTTTTTTTAGTGAACACATCTTCTTCCGTTTGCCTTGAACTATCATTGCTTTTCTTCTTCATCCCACAAAATCCTATGATGACTAAGCAATAACAATTTAAAGAAAGCGCTGATTAATTAGTTATTTTCACTGCAAACTCCTGTCAGTAAATCTGGAGTGTCATTACTACCAGCATGGATCAATGAAGTACAACTTGTCTGTTGCCTCTTATACAAAAATCTGACATTTACAAGATTTATTTGAACTTTTTTTTGATTTTGCAACACCAAGTATTGCTTTCCAGGACAGAAAATTAATGAACTAAAATTGGAAATCCGACTTCTGGTCTAATGAGGTTTAGACAACACAAGAAAGACAGAGCTATGCTACCAAGAAGTGTGAGAGTTTGGGTGTAATAAAAGGCTACTCTGAAACTGAATCACTCTTAGAGCAGTTTTCATTTCAGAGGTGATGGAATTTTATTTCAGAGATCATAACACAGCTTTTGCACAAAAGGTTCAATCAGCACTTTATATCCCTTTTTAGAGCTTAGTACTTGGGATTCCAAGCTGGTGCAAATATCTCTCTGTTATTTTGGGGCAGTAAGCTAGCTGTGGGAAAAGCTGATCAGTACTGAAGCAAGGAAAATATTGACTACTAAAGCTCAACACTTACCTCATTCAGACCTTGCCATCAGAGTTTGAGTAATTCTAGATGCTTCAAACAACAGGCTGGGGCCCAGATCTGTAGGCAGTTAGCTCCCCAGATACCTTGAACGATCTGAACTTATGTATCTGGCTCACACACCTTCAGCCACACGTCCTGGATCACTGGAGTTATACTCACATCTAATTAGACTGCTGTCTAATAGGGCAAAATAAGGCAGACTGAGCTGGCTTACCCTTCTTTTCTGCCCAGAATGAGTGGATTAGCAACACGTAGTAGATACGATTGGCAGCACTTCTCATCCAGTGGTTCTAATGGATTTTAATGAAACATTAGTCAGTTGATCCACTACACGTACAAGGATGCTGTTGAAACCAGAGACTTGGAGATTTTTATTGCCAAGCACAGTGGAGTTCCCTGTAGAAAGTGCTATCCTTTTTGCTTTTCAAAAATATGGCAAAATGATGGAAAGTTTCACAGCGCTGTAAACCAAGTTCTTTGCCGTAGTGTTCATGGGTAAGGACTACTGATGATGCAGCTTGGCCTTTGGGAGGCATTCCTCAAGGCTGCATTTATGCCATCATTGATTATTCCATCAACTAGGGAGGAACAGTGTGTTTTTTCTGAAAGAATGACTACATTCCTGTTCCTGATTTTATCTATGGAGGGGATGTAAAGGCATGGAGAGAACAAAGGAGGGACAGGGCTCAAAATGAGAACCCTGGGACACACTGTGGCTGCTACACTCAAACAAGCAGTCCGTGCAGCTGGAAGGGTGAGAAAGGTGAGAAGGCACTGAAAGGCAGGCGTTTGAAGCTGGGATAAAATAGTTCCATTTCTGTCCATGCAAATACACCGCTGGTGGGGCATGGTGTTGGTGGGGCATGGTGCTGATGGGGCATGGCAATATTACCATTAGGGACTGAGCTATGTGTTTAATGTCTTTTTAAACTGAGATACCTTGACCTGCCTTAACCCATTTGTTTGCACATCCTCCCACGCTGGGCTCTAGACCTCCACTTATATATTTGGAATTTAAAGAATTGTTGAAGGGGGAAACATTATGCCCACACTTTTATCCATTTGTTATCCTCAAGTCAGTGGGGAAATAGAATGTTTTAATCAAGTTTTGAAAGGCTGCTGACCTAGATGGGAAGCCCTGGAAATCATTTGCATTAGACTTTTTAAAAGAACAACGTATCAGTCTGATAAAGATCAAGCTGGGCATGTCTTGCCCAGACGCTTTATGGGATATTTATGAGGATTTGGTGATGGGTGCTTCAAAAAGCCTGTGTTTTTTTGTTGTGTGTTTTTTTTTTTCCAGAGAACGTAGGACACTTCTGTACAGTAGTATGTATAGAACATAATTTGAAGAAAGATAGACTAAGACAATACAAGTGTTGTAGTGTTAAATATCCATAATTTCAGTGTGGTTCTGTATGTATTTATAAAGTTGGAGCTGCAAAACTCAGGCTAGATTATAGCAGTTTTCTTCACACCATGAAAGCGAAAAACTAAGCTAGCAGATGCTCTGCACTTTTTATCTATGAGAAGAAAAGTACAAGCATAGAAATGCAAACATCAGTGTGGGAGACCACAGCCTTTCCTAAGTAGAACAGATAAATAGGCTCCTTCATGAAAGAATTTATGTGTTATAGAGTTATCCTCTGTGCTATCCCTCCAACTCTACTTCAGATGAAGGCTACCCACCTGGACCAGAAGCAGTGGGATGAGGGTTTATGTGCTGAACCATGAACCTATAATATTTCCTATGTGATCATTTGGTTGTTTCAAACTCACACTCACAACCTAGAACTCTGGAAAACACTCACAATTATTATAATATTCTGCCAAATCTGGTGAAAGGCAGGCTTGTTACCTGGGATGGAGCTTGTGGTGATGTTAGTTAGCTCGATTATTTGCTACATGGCAGTAGTGGTTATTGATTTATTGATGCATGTGCAGTATTTACTAATCATTTGAAATTCAGCACACTGTACTCTTGAAAAGGTTTGTATGATCACAGATCTGCTCATCCCTATGCTACTGCTCGGAAAAGAAAGAAAGAAAAGAAAACAAAACATCTGTGTGCTTCTTTCACATTTGTGGAATGCAAAACCAAACACCGTTCGCTTGGTCCTTTTCAAGAATAAAGTTCTAATTAACATTATACAAATCAACCAGATGCCTACTGCTCCAGGACAGTGAAAGCCTGTTTTGTCTCAACTCCCCAGTAGACTCCCAATATATGTATTTCCAGTGGCCACTCTGCTTGCTTTCTACCACAGTGGGTTTGGGCAGGATATGGGCTGCAGTTTGCTGGCGTAGTGATGTGGGCTCATGGCATGATAATTAATCCTCTTCAGGGTGGCACCAGTGGGCAGGCAATAATGCTGGGAGCAGAAGTAGCTGTGGCAGCACCAGGGCTCTTCTATCTGCTCAGAGAATGTCGTTCAAGAACGGTGGTTTAGCTTCTCCAGCAGAAGGCGGCCTCCTGTCAGCATGGGAGTCTCTGTGTGGGCAGTCACGCTGGCAGCGTGGCTGTAACTGGGAGGAGATCTGCTGTTTAGACAAGGCAGTGTGTAGGGGAAGCTCCTGGCAGCCGATCCCTCAAATTCCCAAGAGTGCCAAGGAAACCAGTGGTTTGGAGGCCATGTGAAGTGCACTGTGGCAGGAGCACTGGAGACTGAGGTGGTACAACTGCTGTGATGCAGCACCAGCCTCCAGCCCGACGGATGCTGACGGAGAAGGGTGAACGCAGCCCAGCCTGGAACAAACATCTTTCAGAGAAGATCCCACTGTCGAGTCAGAGACCACCAGGATGGTTTGGTTTTGGACCTATAGACGGGAATCGATGCTGCTTGACAAGAATATGCAACTACTTTGTCCTTCAGAGAAGGAAACTGCCCTGCAGGGATTTCTTCGCAGTGACCTTGGCCTCACTCCACAGCTGGGTGGGACAACAGGTTTCCTGGGGCCTCTGGGAGTGGACACACTGATGTTTAGGCTTGGATCTGGGAAACCTGAGGCCCAGAGGAGCTGATTTACATCCTCCGGCTCCTCTTCCTTGGTCCAGTGTTTGCAGCACCCTGTGGAGCCCTCTTCCATGGCCCTCTCCGCGGCCACAGCTGCCTTCAGCCCCGCTGCTTCGCCTTACCACCTGTGGGGAGATGCACTCTCACATGCAGCCTCGAGCCCAGGGAGATTAGATCCATTCATATCTGAAATGACATGGGGGGGGCAAACTGTTAAAATGGCTCAGCCCCCTCCATGCTGCTCCCCCATGGACCCCCGTCCCCCCTGAGCAGCTGCCCCCGAACCCCTGAAGCCCCTTGGAGCAGCTGCTGTCTGGCTGCCCTGGCCTCCTTGTCAGCTGTTTGATGTCACCCATCAATCTTCTATCTTTCCTGCAAATCTCTGATGATCGAGTTTCACATTTCCAGGACTCCAGCCGTAAAGCCCCTTTCACTGGTATAATTAGTAATTAGAGGAAAAATGTTAGCAAACTCCTCTTGGCATAAACAGACACTCAATCCCCATCTGTCAGGTCAGGAAATTCACATTAGGGTGAAGGCCCAATACAGATTTTTCTATCTGAGGTGAGTGACCGCACACGCTCTGCGCTACTTAATTAAGCTGGCCACATGACAACGAGCAAGAGCTATTTATAAGTGACCACTTCAATTATAAACAATTTTCAGTGGTTTGAAAGTCATCGTGTCTTTCCCGCTAGGAGTCCCTGTGGTCTTTAAAAGAACTGCACTCTCTCAGCACTGCTCTGCAACCCTTGATAAGGAGACGGGGGTCATTCATGACTGGTGTTCAAGTCCATGGTCTTTCATGGGGCTGCACTGCTGAGATGACAGCATTCAGTGGAGTCAATTGTTCAAATGTGACAGGTACGGCAGACTGAGAACTGGACCTCTTGAGTTCAGTGGACAAACATTTGATGATATGCAGTGGGCAAAGCTGAAGACAGACTGGTTCAGACTGGAAATGAGGCTCCACGTATTTAATATGGAATGTAGCTAATGGCTGGGGACAATTAGCAAGAGTTGTGATGAACGCCCTTCTCTGGAAAGCTTCCAGGCAAGATTGGATGTCTTTTCCTCCTGTCTTTTCCTCTAAGATAAGCTAATTTAGGCAATTCTTCTGCCTTGTGTTATGCAGGAGGCTGGAACAAATGATCACAGTGTTTTTTTCTAGCTTTATCATCTGTAATGGAAGCAAATTATGCCAGCCAGGCCATGCCTAATCCATAACTTGTGCTCCGTGCATTGTGCACAGCACATCCTCTGGCTCCTCTTAAGGACTGTTTTACCCCTTCTGCAGAGGAGAAAATTCATGTATGACTGAGGATCAAGCCTCTGGTCCTTCCATAATTATCTGAGGGAAAGCCAGAGGCTGTACAGCTGGGTAAAATCTCAGCAGTGGTTAAGCTCAGAAACCTTTTTCGGGGGGTTGTGTTTCATTCATAGGTTTTGGTGCAACCAAAACAAAGATAAACAAGCAAAGTCAGTGGCTGCGTTCCACGCCTGGAGTTGGGCAGCCTATAAATACAAAATCCCAGCACCACAGCCAAGGCAATTCTTATGTGCCTGAAGTTTCGTGTTGCTCTGTAACCCAGTCCTGCCTGGTCTCTCCAGAAGGAAAGCAATCTCTTTCCAGGTTTCTGAAGCAAATTAGACATAGCAGCACATGGTTTCAGGAATGGGCAGAGAAGCTGGGCTTGCTTGAGATATACTCAGATAAGGAGACATTGCTAAATGGGAATTGGAAAATATGATCCAGTTCTTCAAGCAGTATTTAACTTTAAAGTACCCAGGCCACTGTATACCTTAAAAGGACCTACCTCTAGGAGTTTAAGAGGGACAGGGTGAACCACAGTTGCTGGAGTGGGAAAGGAGGAGTTTCTAGAGAAGGAGAGAACCCACAAAATCTATATAAGGTGTTTCTTGTCATAGGCATTTTCTCTGCAGGATGTGTAGCTGAAGAAGGGTGCAGACAATTATATTTGTCTTGGAACCATTTCCAGATATGCTGAACACTGTGTCTCAGGATACTAAAAATCACACTGGACATTGAGTTTACTGTTGGATAAAAAATAGAAATTAATACAGCATTACAGGAGAAATTGTAAGAAAAACAGGGTTAAATTCTTACAGTAGCATAACCTCATACTTTTGACATGATGCATGCATTACAATACTGACCTTATTATCAACAACTTAAGTCTTTGACCTTAACAGCTTAATAGTATTCCCTTAAAATATTTTTCTGAGTTTGTGTTCCTAGGCCTCAAAGAGGAAAGGTGAACTCAAGGAAAAATAAACCAGTTATGTAGGATCGCACTGACATCCTTAACTCCACAACTGATAACTTAAGATCACTTTCAGCAGCCGCTGTCACTTGAGCTAACTGGAGTAACTGGTAACAGCAGAGTTTTGCTATTTGGTAGGTGAATGAGCATTAAAAAGAGATGAGGTCATAAAATTCTTACTACCACATACTATTGGCTTTCAGAGAGACTCCATGGCAGGGAAGGAGGGTTAAGATATGGGTTCTGTTCTGATGGGGACAGTCACCAAAGGGGACTGTGATCTGCCAGCTCGAAACCAGCTGTGATTCGTGTGCCGTATTACTGTTCCCTGGTCCTTGCTGCCGTCCTACCTTTTCCCCACACTTAGATACATGTTGTAGTTCAATCTCTTCTCCCCATCCCTGTCCCAGTTTCTTGGCTCAGCTTGTCTCTGACTCCCTTCTCTGATTTCTGTCACCAGCATTGACTAGTTCCCTGATCAATCTGTTTCTCTGCTGCTCTGAGTTTACAATAATTCCTCCCTACTCCTGTTTCTTGCAATCTCAGCTGCCTCGTATCACTCCAACTTCTCAGACTCTTCATCCACTCTTAGCGGTCATGCTCTTTTCTGCCTTTCTTACTCTCTGCTCCCTCTCCAGCCTCTGGGTTTATCTAGAACAACTCCTTTACTTTGGACACAACTTCTACTACAACTGATCTCTCTCCTGCCACACCTCTTCATCTGACAGGTTTCTGGAGCCTGTGGCTCCAGCCTTCTCCTCAAGCTGAGTCTTTCCTCTTCAGATTCCTCCTCCTCTTTTCTTCTGAATGTAGCCTTCCCTTTTCCTCAGATCCCTGCCCTGAGCACTAGGCAGACAACTTCTGTTCGCAGTTTCTATGCTCCAGTCAATTTCCTGCTCTGCATCAATCATTTTTTATTTCTTCTCTCTCTCCTCCACATCCGCTTCCATGCAGTAGGTTCTCTCTACCATGTTATCAGAGTGCCAGTTGCAGATCATCACAATCCTGAGGGAGTCTGTCCTAGCATTATTAACTCTAGGAGCAGTGACTTTAAGAAGCAACCTACTTGACTTCTCATACATGCAAAGCATGTGCAAAATCTGTGGTGACTTCAGCTGCACAGCTTTGACCTGTGCATGTCAAAATGAGACCTTTCCAACTTGGCCAAGCCTTGATAGTTTTCACAAGGAGAGATAGAGCAACAGTCCTGACTCAAAAGCCATTCCCTCTGACAGGACCACATTTTCCTTTTGAACTTTAGTACCACTACAGCTTCTAAAATAAATTTATCAGAACGTGTTCAATAGGAGCAAAAATAAAAAGGTTCATAATTTCATTTTTCAATTTTTAAAATGCTGAAGTTGAATTTTCCAAACAAGTGTTTTATCATGAGTATGACAATGACCAGGGCAAGCTAGGGACAGAGAAGGTGGGAGAAGTCTCAGTGAAAGGAGACTTGAAAAGGAAGAAATCTATACCAAAGATGTCTATCTCTTTTTTTCTTTATCAGTGGTTGCAGTACGTCTTTAACAAAGTTATGATACAGTACTATCTTCACTCCTCTGCTTGTCTTGTCTTCTATTTCATTCACTCTCTACTCTAATTCTTTGTTCCCAATATCTTTATTCTTCAGTTCTGTACCTGTTTCATCTCCTACTCTATCTCCTTAGTCTCCCTTTGCACATAATTTTGTTTTTCTTTCCTACTCTACCTCTTAATAATCTCCTAAATCTCTCCTCTTGGCTCCTTTTCCCTCATGTCATAATTTTCTTCCCCCCTCAATCTGCTCCATGGAATAACTCTGGCTATGAGAAAAAAAAAAAACAAACCAAGAACAATAGCTGTAAGGCCAGATGTCTGGACATCAGTGTTCATTTGTATTCTTATTTTCGGTTATACACAAAATGTGCCCAGCTGTTGCACTAAGCCCTTTAAGCAATCAACGAATCTCTGCTCTGCCTGCCCTGAATACATTCATGCATAGAACCCCATCTGGAATTGCTCATCTCTTCTCAGGTTCTCTTAAACTACCTTATACTTCTGGGACTGATTGAAGAAATTATTTTATAAAGAACGTTTTGAGAAAATATGAGCAAATCCCATCATCTTAGTTGGAAATCTCTTCAAGTGACATTGTTTTCCATTTTGAAAGACGGGTGTGTTTCCTCTTCATTGTTCTCTGTCCTCTCTGTCTGTCCCTCCCTTTCTTCATCTCCATTGCTCTATATATTACTGCCGTGCTGCGAATTTGCTGGAGAATGTGCCTGGTTTGTCTATGTTTGAAAGCCCCAGGCTGCTTAGTGATAACACCTGTCCAACCAGTTAGAGAGGGTGCAGATCTGATGGGGACTGTGAAGGGAGGCAGAGGCAGCTCTCTCCATTCAGCATGACACTGAGGGTTAATAGAAGGAAAATATTGATGTTTTATTAAATTACTCCTATAGGCCAGATCATATAACATGCCCAAGATCTAAACAATGATCCTGTTCTGGAGGAATGTGAGGTTCAGACTGATGAGATAAACCGTTCGCTGGAATATCTCTCTGAGTTCACTAAATTGCTTCCCTTATTTAATTACAAATTAATTGAAAACACTCCTTGCCCAGCGGAACAATACTTAAAACCTGATTTGTTGATAGTATCCTAATCCTTCTTAATATTCCTGTAGACTCTCCCATGATTGTGTCATCAATTTTACACTTTTTTTGACTTGGGCAAAATCTTTTATGCAGGACTCATTAGCATAAATAAGAGAAATAGTTGCAGCCCTGGGGTACACAAAGCCTTGTTAATCCCATCCAGGATGATGCTGACATAAATAACAAAGTGGCACACTAGCAACTGATGTAAATTCGGTAGCAGAGACGCCGTCAGAGCTCAGAAGGGAAGGATGTAGCTCTGTTAGCAGAGAGACGAGATGAGTATTTGTACAGGAAGCAAATTAAATCTATGCAGGAAGAGGCTGAGTTATGGAATTAGTTGAATTTAAAGCATCTATAGGGTGACATGTCTTCTGCCTGTTGCATTCCTAGTCTTCAACCAGTAAAAGATTAGTCACCTAGCTGCACTTTTCATTGCTTAGCCTAGCACAATCTTTCTCTTGATACTCCAAGGGAGGGAGAGCTTGCCTGAAGCAGGCAGCTTACACTGTGTGGTAGAAAAACTTGGCCTATAAAGAGAAAAATCTGAGTTTACTTTCAGTCCCCAAGAAGCAAGCTGCTAATTTTTCAGCCAAGCCATTGGTGTCTCAGTTTGGGATGATGTCTATGTACCTATTGTGAAATGCTTTGTAAAAGCAATAGGAATGCAAATACAGTAGTGATAAAGGACTTAGCAATATCAAGTTCTTACAAAATGTTTGTCAGCCAACATCACAAAGTATTCTTACTCCGACAGCTCAGCACTATAAATCCGAACCACTGTCCACTTTCCTGCACCCAGATAAAAGCTCCTTCTTTTGCTTCTATCCTATAGCGGACCCTTTTCCTGAAACACTAATCATATAAACAATTTGTATGGTGTACCAAAAAGGCTGACAGATCTGGGCAATTTTGGACACCATGACGGAGGAAAGGTAAAATAAGATCTGGAGATTTTATGTGTGGTTTTGTCAAAGCACCTCTCCTAGCTTCAGTGGAGACAGGATGCAGGGAAGAGGGGATGCTTTATGCAGGTTGGTCCCAGCTATTTTGTGTCGAAGGGAAAAAGTTGAAGTCTAATAGGCGTATGGTACAAATCCCAGGGCCCTGGGTACATGTGAACTCAGGAAGATGCTCCTTGAGAAGGCAAGTACTCATTACACACTCCCACCTCTGCAGATTTTTTTTCAAGTATAGCCTCCTCCCTAGCACGTAACAGTGATCTGCTTCTGAAGTAATGGCAGTGTGAATTGTAATGGCACAATGGCTAGGTCCCTGCAAAAGTCATAGCCTCATATAGGTGGTAAAGGCTGAGAGTTACTACCATCGTATGAATGCCAAACAGCTACAGAAGACATTTAGTTAGCTCACAGATGGGGATAGTTCAGAGGCTTCTCTGAATTATGCCGCCCTGTGTTGTAGATCTGGAAGGCTGAAACTCCATGTGCTGAGTTTTCCAGATAACTGGGGCTCTTACCATAGAGGAATGACAAGGTATTGCCTGAAGCTCTGCATTTGATTGGGCTGTTTAGACAGGTTCCTGGGAAAATAAGATAATAAATATAGTCTGGGGTGCTATATAAGTAAGCAGCTCCACTTTTAATCAGCTAGAGCTTATTCCAAGGTATCCATCCTAGTTATAGCTGAGTGTTCTAGTAGTGGGTTGAGGACCCATCTGGGTCCACACTGATATGGACATGTGATCTTCACTAGCTCAAGGAAGTGAAAGGCTGGAGCAGCTCATCAGAAGTGACCATCAAATGCATAAAAAAAAGGAACAGGGTTTCTGCTGGTTCCACTCTGCCAAGGGGGTAAGAGGATCCTCCTCCTCTCTGATGGAGAGTGGGGCGGATGTGCACTCCCTGTGCGGTGGGCACTCTCAGTTACTTCCTCTATAATTCCAACTAGTCAATGTCCCTGTGCATTAACAGCATCATACCATTTGCACTTGCCCCCATCAGCCAGAGAGCTTTTAATAGTGCCTTTTCCTGAAGACGACTGCTCAGTGCAACTAAATTCAATTCAGTTCCCCAAAACCACCCTGAAATAAAAATCACTGGGGGCTACATACCCAAGAAATAGGGACCAGGAGTCTGGGATTGCAAAAAATTCCCAGGCCTGTTTGGATAATCAAGTAACAGAAGTATTAATGGATTGATGGGTATAGTGAATATATGAATATAACTAATGACCTCAAAGATTTCAGGATAACGGAGAATACAGTCTTGGGTATTTGCAGTGTCCCTTCCTTATTTCAAGATAAGGAAAACCCAGCAGAGGTTCCAGCAGTGGCTGTGGATCAATGGAAAAAGTACAGGCACAAATGACCCAGGACTTTCAAAGACCATGTGAACATGTAATGGCTAGATACCTGTATCACCACCTATGTTTTTCTAAAAGTCAGTTTACAACTTTCTTAACTTCACTCTTCTTAGGGCTAAAGTAGTCCCTTTCTTACCATTTTGACATGGTTGGAATCACTTTAACAAAAATCAGGATGATTAATTTATCTTTAATTACAGTGAGAGGTGGGGATGGAAGGGAGCAAGAGACCCCAAAGTCATAAATTAGTTAGGGCAGAGAGGGAGGAAAATGTTCACAAACTGCTGACAAGATTAATATGCAGTTGATGGGAAGCGCTTTCACACCAGGGTGCCAACAAATAAACACAATTCAAAAATATCGTCCCCGCTGCAGTGGGTAAGGGTGGATTCACAGTGACAGAGGGGGAGGGAACGAGGGAGGGGGAGAGGGAGGGAAGGGGAGACCTTTAGAGAGGGCGGGAGACCTGTTTGCTCTGTGAAGCTTCATGCCCAGAATTCCTCCGGTGGAATCTGATAGCAGGGAGCTAGCCGGGCCAGAGGGTTACTGCTTTCCGCATTAAAAAAAAAACAGGGAAAGGAGACTTGGGCAGGGGAGGTTGAGGACTGTGTGTGAAAACCTGAAGATCAAGGCTGTGCACAGCTGCTGTGGGACTGGGAGCTTCCACCTGCTGCGAGTTACTGAGCTAACTTCACGAACGCTGCAGGATTTGCAGAACCCGGAGACAAACAAAAGGGTAGAGTCCTCTCCCTGCGTGGCACGCAGTGGGAGGTTGTCCCTGATTTAAGTAATGCAAAAATGTCTTGCTAATGCAGGTTGGCTCAAAAGAACAAAAAATATTTAGTGGGCAGTAAGTTAGAGGAGCACGAGGGGAGGCACTTCTACAAGCTGCCAGATTAACAATTTACAATTAATTTACCAAAAATATTGAGAACCTGATTATTTTTCCCTTTCCTTTCACCTTTTCTGCTTTTTTTTCTCTGCTTCGTCTATCTCTCCCTTCCATGCTGCCATATTCTAGTATTGAGGGAAATGCTGCCATTCCACTGTCAATCACCCATTTAAAAATGCAATTTAGATAATATTTCAGCTAAGCTGGGATATAATTGCCAGGCCTGGCAATTGAACAGCACTGGATTCTATGTCTATATATATCATCAGAGGAGCTTTAATGAAATTGTTCACTAATGAAATCTTAGCTTTAAGACTTCACATCCCTTCAGAGAAATGTGACATTAAGAGCCCTCTACCTCTGTTATGACTGAGAAGTTGTTACTGTGACTGCACTGTAAACAAAATGATAAAAAAACATTGCTGAAGTCGATGGGAATACCACCAGTTACTTCAAAAAGGAGAACTTTTTAATGCCTGTGTTAATCTTCCTATAGTTAGAAGCAAAAACTTCTTAGTCCTGTCCTGCAGCTCTTCACTGTTGCAGTCCTACAACCTCTGTCCCGCGTTGCTGTTTTCCCCCTGCTGTGCCACCCCTGGGGTTCCCCCCCTCCAAATCTACTCCCCACTCCCTTCCAGCCTTGAGCTATTCAATGTCTAGTGCAGGTTTTGTGCCCAGCAAACTACACAACAATTTTGTGATGCACATAAATGGGGGCTATGAAGGACCATACCCGGAGTCCCTCTCCTTGCCTGTTTGAAAGGGAGTGTTTAAACCTGGGTTTCCTAAGGGAAAAGGTGCTGGAGTAACTCCGTCACACTGCACTTCACCTGCACCTCTAGGCCACTATTGATAAGGAGGTCCTGATTCAATTGGTCTTGTAACCTTTCTGTTCCCACCAGAGCGTGACAGCTCTGTCTGTGTAACAGCTAATGCCTCTCAAGTTGACCTGCAGGGTCAAGGACATTGTGCTGATCTGGGGATGACAGTAATAGTTCTGTTGACAGATGCATTTCACCAGCTGTACAGCCACTTGGTGGGGCTTGAAGTTAACCCTTCCTGTGCCACCTGACACTGGTGGCTCAAATATAACTTGCATGCAACAGATCATCCACAGTCCCTTTACCGTCCATGAAGTATAAATCTCTCCAAAATAAATTGCCTCATCATTTCAAGGAAGAAATATGCAGGTTCTAAATACTGGGTGCTCCCTAAATCCTCTCCTTCTTGACACAGGCTGTCCAGCTTTATGTCTCTTCCCTCTGCCCTCCTTTTGCTTCCTCTCAAATCCCCACTTGATAGTTAAAATGCTCATTCAGACCTTGCAGTCTCTCTTTGGTCCTGCTCCCTGTCACTGAGATCAAGTCCTCTCCTGATGGTAAGACTGAGTCAACTACTGCACTGAGGATCCTGGCTGATTGTTGATGGGCCTCCTCCTTGCTCCTTTTCCAATTTCTCTAATTTCTTTCTCTGAATTTTTTAACTTTCCACCTCTGTCTCCCTCACCCTATGGTGCCCAGTCCTTATGTTGAATGACTTCACTGGTTGAATCAGTGTAGTTTTCTTTTTGCTTTCATCCTCTTCAGCGCTGGCCCAGTGCCCTTATTTACCCATGCAGCTGCTCTTACAGCACATTTTCTGTGGAGCACTGCCTTATAGTTCTCTCTCTAAGTTTCTTTCTCTTTATTTCCATTTCTTCCTCACTTGTCTCTCAGCCCTTTTAGTATCTCAATGGGGTCTTCTTCCCAAAAATCCTCTCTAGTATCTGTACTTACACCTTCTCTGCTTTGTTTGCCTGTGACATGTTTTTTCACCTTCTTTTCCTGTTGACTCCGTCATTACCCCAAATAAGTGTCTCTCCTACTCTGTTCTCCGAGTCTCCCTTAGGACTTGTGTAGGTGGCTCAGGAAAGGAAGGCTTTTCACAGCCCTCCTCACCCATGAAGCTGTGGCAGAAGCTGTTTTACCTACAGTGACTTACCACTCAGCTGAGAACCACCAGAAACACTGCTGCACACTGCATCAAGGCCACAGATTGGGGCCAGCTTCCTCATCCTTTGGCTTCTAGGAAGACGCCTGAGACTGCATGACAGCTACACCTGAGTCCAGACCTGCTTACCCATGTCCATCCCATTTGTGCACATGAACAGCAAGATGGGAAAGACCCCCAAAAGGGCTTCAACCTTTGGATCTACAAGTCTAACAGTCCCAAATTGCAGTCCTCTAGGATGCAAGCATGCTCTTTGTGTTTCAAGATAAAAATCAAAATAGATGGTAGTTCTGCATCTGGATAAAAAATCTGGTGCCTTCTGGCATCTCTCACTCCTAGACCCTTTTCCTTTCCCCTCCCTCTCCCATATTTTAAAGACTAAATATTGTGATAGAATTGAAGGCTCCTCATTGGATCCTAAAAGTGCTGCTGGAATCCACCCCCACGTAGCAAGATATAAAAAAAGGTGAAAAAATACACAACTGAGGAAAGAGAAAGGAAGGTAAAATGCATAAGATTTTGTGTTTTAAGAACAGAATCAGGCAGGTCAAAATGCTCTTCTGTTTTTTTACTTCTGCTTTTAACATTTTGATTCCATTTTAGATACACATTTTCATTTTTACTCGTTTCTGTTTCTGGACCCTTTTTTCCTTATGCTTAATTTTCCACTGACTTTACTGAACTACTTGGACTGCTTAAGAGTTTTTATAGAGTGAACTGGCACATCTTGTGCAGATCCTAACAAATATATATTGGCCATGTGCCTAAAATCACCAACACAGCCTCCATCAGCACACACCACTCTTCCTGTCCTAATCGTTAGAACAATCCACAACTTGATTTCCCACTGAGACTGCAATATTGCTTAACACCCATTTTGATAGAGGATTTGTGAGGGACTTGAACTACTAGAAGTATATGGATCAGCACAGGCACCCTCCCCGTGCCCCTTAACTTTATTAGATTAAGGAAAATTGATCTATCTATCTCCAAAGCTACTCTCTGGGCTTACTATTGCCCTGCTCTGGATTTAAAGAGATAGTGCACACCTCTCCATTGTCCTCACTTAGCCACAGAGGATTCATCAAGTCAAATTAAAAAAAAAAAGTAGTAAAAAAGAGATGAGAAATTTTGAGAGGCTTGTATTCATGTGTATTTTGCATGTGCAGAACACACATTTTTTAGCAGTGAAGTAGTAAGGTCTTTCTGAATCTAAATATGATATTCCAATATAATTTTTTTAATAACCCTGGTGCTTGTACATCCTTTGTAGTAAGTGATAAAAACTTTTCTCCTCTTACCTTGGTATGAGGAAATGCTACATTTGGCTTGATTTTCTAAACGAAGGCATCACAAAAAGAGTATTATTAAAAAAAAAAAAACAAAAACCAAAAAACAACCCAAACCTTTCCAAGCAGGTGGGTTTTGCATTTAATCCTAAAAGTAGCAAAACTGAAAATTCACTTTTGTTTCTCCAGGCAGCAAAATTCTGCAGCCTGGCCCCGATCTTGACCAGACTCCTGCTTCCCATGGTCAGAAGCCTCCCTCTATCGACCGACAACTTCACTGTTCAAGAGAAGGAAGCTTTGGTTAGAAGCAAGAGCAGGAGCTGATCTGCCAGATATCTGGGACCTTGTAAAAGGGCTTTGAATCTGCAGTCAAAATCAAACAATTTAATAAATGGATCTGCACAGTTTTGAATGGTTTCTACATTGACTTCTTTTTGTTAATTAAATGTACGCTTAATGCTGTTGAAGAAGTTGGTCCAGCATTGCTACGAAATGAAATTCTGTTTGTTTGTAGAGAATAAACTATCTTCCTGCCACTGTGTCTCTGTTCCTAACCATAGTGAAAAAAAAGAATGGCTTTGACCTACATATTTCTCACCTGAAGGGCCTTCAGGCAAGAACTGTGGAGAACTGAATCAGTCAGGTCTAGCATTCAGGGATATGAATTTGTACAGTCTTGGCTGTACAAACACAGATGTCATTTAAAGTCACTCAGAAGAATTAGGATAAATTTGATGATCTGTTATTATATAGTTATTCAGGAGAAGCACTCAGTACACCCTGATATGTATAAATAGCCATCTTGATGGTTCCCCAAATAAAAGGGAAAAAATAAATTAAATTCAATAAATATATGATCTGTGGTGTTTGTTATCAAACAAGGTTATCAGGAGAAATTATAAATTTATGGGACCGTATTTATTTACAAACTCCAGTGTACTAAACAACAGAGTAGTAAACTCAGGCAGGCAACTAAGCAGGTTCCTTTCTCAAATGTGACCTGAGTCATTGTGATGATGGAGCAGATCCTCACCCAGTGTAAATCAACATAGTGCCATTAACTTCAGTAGAGCGTTGATGAAGTACAACTGGATGCCTGACTTGTCTTTGGAGAAACCCTCAAGGTTCTGGGCTTTGTCATGTGTACTGACATGCTGATTTATTATTAAAACTTAGGGGTGCACAGGAGAACTGGACAAGGTATGCTGCGTTGCTATTTTGAGTTGCTTAGGAAGGCTGCAATGTGCACCCAGAGACTTATTTTAACAGGGTTGCTCAGAAAGTGCAACTGGGGAGCATGAATTATGAAAATGTAGAGAGTGAGCAAGCTGAGGGAAAGAAGCGAGTTTGAACATATTTCTTGACTCACAAGACTACAGCTGTGGGAATAATTAAAAAAGCACACTTTTTTGGGTAATTTATTTTTGAAACTCTGCAAAATTTGTCAAATCGTTTATTTGATGAGCATTATTTGACCAGCTGTACAGGGAGCCACACTGGAGTGCTGTAATGAGTGCTTTGGAATGCGACCAGCGTTAATGTGCCTGTGATAGTTGGATAATTCTTTTACCCTGCTCATTTCTGTGGTTTGCCTGTAACTATGGCCCTGCTTGATTGCTGTTATGATGTGAGCTTTGAATTCTCTCTCTCCTTTGGCCTTTTCATTTTGGCAGTTCCTGCAGAGTTGAGCCCTGATTAGAACCACAGCAGGTCATTTGATCTTCAGATGGCTATAAAAGGTCTGTGCAAGTGACCATCTTGCTTCTGTCCCAACTGGATGATCACGCATAGCGCACATTGCCACACTCCTGGCATGACTTCAGCAAAACTGGAAAGTTCTCCTTGCAGAGCCGAAGCATAACACAAGGTACAAGGAGCAATTCCATTAAATGCCCCTTTAAACTGTCAAATTTAGCAGGAACTTTAAAACAGAGCAGACTTTAAAGTGATGAGGGAGAAGTACCGTTCCCCTGCTTGAAATTGCAGCTGAGTTGGTTACCATCAGGTGTGATATGAAGTCAGCATTTTCCTTGATGACTTTTTCCTTTGCCATTGTTGCAATCTGGCACTGCAGGTCGGAGCCTTGTTCCAGGTTTTTAAAGGGAGCTGTTACTTTCCTGAAAGATTTTATTCCTTGTCTCCTTCTAAATGGATTTTGTTATTTTGTAATTTCTCAAAAATAGGTGAATTTGATAAAATCCAGATATTTGGAACCAAGATGGAGAGTTCAGATAATAACAGTTCTACTGCAAAAAAAACAGAGGTTTCAACACTCATGCTATTAAGTAAAGTCTACAGTCATGTGCTGCTCTCTTTCATTCATAGGGTTCTTCAGAATATTGATGCCCTTTTTTCGGGCACTTGCTGTGTTCAGGTGCTAGTGGCATTTCCGCGTGAGAGACACCTGGGCTATGCCAGTTAGCTTCCCAGCTTGGTGGGAAACACCCACAAGAGAGATCTCCACAACTCAGTACGTGCACGTACTTTGCTTTGTTCACAAGATACATGCTCTGGAACACAGTGCTGGACACATAATTGTTTCTTCAGGAATCTCAGCCTTTTATGCAGTTCACAAAAGACAATGTTTCAAGGATTCACTCTGGTCAGACATTGAGGCAGAGAGTGAATTTTTCTGCTGCTTGCACAGCTGCTGTCTTCAGACACTGATGCTATCAAGGGCTGAAATTCATAATGCAGAAAATCTTCATATAATTAAATGGCTCCTTTTTTTGCTAAGTGCAAGTATCATCTGGGGATGCCTGGCGCAGGAACAGTACTATTTATTGCTCCATTATTTGTATTCATTATTTTAATAGTGTTCAAATGGAGAATTTCAAGCCAGAAGCCTGAAGTTTCATTCCCAGCTCTAAGATCAACTCATTGAGAATACTTTGGACTCAATCAGTTTGTGGTGTCCCAGTAGGAAAGAAATATTACTTTGCTGTTCTGTCATACTGTCCTTTAAGATATCGCAATATACTCTACATTAGCCCTCATAAGTCTGATCTCAAGTTGGAAAATGATAATAGCAAATGGCTTATGAGTTTGAAGTAGCCCACGTTAGACTTTTTCCCCAAAAGTTATTTTTGTGAGTTACTTTTTAAAATGCAAGTCTATTAAAATATAATGGAAACAAATGGAATCAAATGATAAAATATACAGCTTCTTCTAATGTATAATCTCATTTTTGCTTTTGGTAGTTTTGATTGTTCACCTGAGATGTGAGTATTCTTCAAATCAAGATTTTTCCACACTCTTTGTAAAAAAACACAGTAAAATTTGTTGAGAAGAATTATCAGATAAGGAAAAGAAATATGGTTCACAAGATGGCCCACAGAAAAGTGATTCAGCACTGATACAAACTCTGACTGTTCAGTTAATTTTATATGCAGATAATTATCATTATCATGAACATTAACACTTCAGCATGTCAGGATAGCTTATAAATATCAAGAGGCCATTCTTACTGTAAGTGAATTAATTAGACTTTTTCATGTATATTTTATTGTTACATTGGAAGCACCCTACCTCAGCTAAGTCCAAACATTTGTGCAGAAATTAAAAGCTAAGTACTGGAATGTCCACACAAACACAAACCCAAATTGCTCTTTTATTAGTGTTCAATCACACTTATATTACACAAAATCATATCACAGAGTTCTGCCAGATGTCAGGGAACAAAAAGGCACATGCTGCCAGCTGAGCAAAGAGCGAAGAAATCTGTGTTGCAAAGCCAAAGACCAACCACAGAAATATCTTGGCAATAGCCTTCACCTGAGGGGATCAGATGTCTCTCCTGGAATGCAAGTCCAGGAGTACAGCAAGCACAAGGGCTTTATGTGATGAAGTACACCAAACGTCTGCTGAGATGGGCAAAGATACTACTTTTCTCTGGCATTTCTGCCTCAGTCCTTTTCTGGAAACACCACTTTTTTTTAGTAGAAGTGGAAGGATAGTAAGCACCTTTATGCCCATGTGCTGCAGTTCACATCCTGGCGTTTCAGGTTGGCTCAAAAGCTTCAAAGCCAGCTTGTGATGGGTAGTAGGAACAAACAAAATGCCGGTTCTTCCACTTCAGAAAAATTCAGCAGAGCTCACCAGTTGGTTACTAGCAACCAGTTCCCAACAACAGGAACTGTAATTGGACTCTGCATGACAAACCAGGGTTATCTACATTCTGGGACATCCTGATATTTCAACATTTATTCTTGTTCCCAAATCAAGTCACAAAAATTTAACCACCAAAACTTCTCCTATTTAAAAAAAAAAAAAAAAAAGTCATTGAGAAGTAGGGAATATTTATTTATTTATTTATTTAATATCTTGAGTGAGCAAAAACCTTGATGCATGCCCTCAAAATTGATAAGGTTTGTTTGTTGAACTGACGTGTTCGTTCTGTGAAACATGAACCCATGTTAGGCTGAATTCTCCCCACTAAAGCACATGTTTTCTGGGTAGTTGCTCACCTGATGCCCCTCTCTCACAGCTCTGAGTGCAGCTCAGTGGCTGGATTGCAGTTTTGCTGTCAACCTGAACCCACAATCAATTTTTGTTCAGAAGGGAAACAAAGAGGAAGGTAACTCACAGGGAACTTGATTGACAGAGCAGTCACTTGTGAGTTCAAAGAAGCAATGGTCTGATAGGGAAATGCAATTCAAAAATTTACCAAACTGAGGTGGCAAAAGTTATAGACAACAAGGCCTCAAAGGAACAATCATCCTTGTATCGCCATTTGCTGAAGCAGCAGCTCCCAAACATCTCCCACTGCTTGTCCAGGGACATGCAAAGTGATGGGACCAGCACAATAGATTTCATTCAATATATATCATTATTGTCATTGTACTTACTACCTCAGAGCCCTCTGTGATGGAGTGAAGATCTCTCTATGTCTCTCTAAGTGTCATACGAAGAACATAAAATAGTCCCCTTTCAGATAAAATTATGGTGGATACAAGAGGCTGGAAGGAGGAGAAGGGCCTTACCTGATGCAATGACTTGTTGCTTGGAAGATGTATGTTCTTAGGCTTCTCTCTCTGTCCTCATACCCTGCTGTGTAACATTCATTCTGAATGAATTGTAGAATATAGAAACTTTCCTATCTCTGCTGTAGTTATGTTAAGCTTGAGGCCATCACATGATCTGATCCTGGATGAGGCATTTCAGGAATGGATTTACTGAGGTGTATTCGCCGTTGTTAGCATCAGCCATACCACTTATTGCTTATGCAGCTCCTTGCATCTTGTTCAGATAGGACCTGTTACTACCCCAAAAAATGTAAATGAAGATATTATCTTTTCTTGCACAGAAGGGAGGGGAATTGAAGGAGTCATGCCATATACAGTACCAGAGGTGTCTCAGAGAATGCATGGATGAAGGAAGTGACTCAGGACAGTGGAGACAGGAGTGGAAGAAGCTTCTGCTGGAAAGGAAAAGGTTGCTTCATGGTGAGAAACCCATTTATTGTCATTTGTGTTTATTTTTAAAAGTTAGAAGAGCATACTGCTATATGTTTATATTAGAGAAGACTATATTAAAAAGCATGACAGCTATGTGGAGCAGCAGAAGATAAAGAAGATATTGAACCTAATCCTGATTTTTTTAATCCTGAAAAATAATTTACAAATCTTTAGAGTACACACCCAGAGCATAGGGGGATCGATCAGACATTATGACTCGCAAACCTGTATGGATGAAATGATAGCCGGATCCCCTCTGTATGTAGCTGGGATTTCTTATGGGGTAAGACTTCTTCCCAAAGTCTATGACATCATTACAGTTCAGCCATGTGATTATAAAGACATGGCCAAGGCATTCTCTGCTAGGACAGCCTTCCAGCTGCCCGTCAGTAGGAGGAAGTGTCACTTGAAAGGGTTTTTGGAGGTGGCTGGAGGACGACTGTGTTGCAGGCTGGAATAATTTTTCTGTTAGTTTCTTCTTTGCTATCCTCTTTTCTGAAGTTCCCACATCCCTTCCTTCCACCAAGTAACAAGGAGTGAGCTGATCACGTGGCTGAATGTTATTCCCCATTATGCGACTGCAAGCGTGCCCCTCACATGATGTGGAATGCTGGCATTTTTGGCATGTGGTGGCTGTGCATCTGATCATATGACAGGAAAAGAGGAAAGGGAGAGCAGTTCTCCCATATGAGGTTATGTAGCTGGCCCCATGCTTCCCCTATTTAAAACTTCACCTTGGTTATCTGATAGGGAATGGAGAGTGGAATTTTGTGAAGCAGGGTAACAAGGAAGGCTCCTGAAGAAGATGCTGCAGGGAAACATCCTCTAGGAGGAGAGGTCAAGAGGCTGCTTATTTATTCAGATTTTGAAAACCTATTTACCAAATGCTCAAGGAACCAATGTAAGTACGGAAAGCACAAACTGAACCCCAGTCAACTTTTCTCATTTCTTCTTTATTTCTTCTAAAACACAGGCTCTTGGTTTCCTCAGAACATGCATGAGAGCGCTGGCATTCCTTGTATCAGGACTTGACAACAAAACCAACTCCTGTGGTACTTTCAGTGTTCTCACTATGAACAGAAAATCTGCTTAATACAGGAGGCCTTACTAAAACTGTTTCCACCTCAGTTTATGTGAGGCATCATTTTACCAGTCTGCTGTCTAAAGAAAGGAACAGTCTTCAGCTCACAAAGACACTTGCACATCAGATTTCTATTTTGATTACTTGTGTCACAGGATCTGATATACTGCTGGACAGAGGCTTGATTGAGATCAGCACAGATCAGTTTAGCTTCATACTGGTCAACTCCCTCCCCCAACCCTTACGCAACCCTTTAGGACAAGTGTGACCTGCTTAGCATGACAGTGAGTCATCAGGTTGGCTCAAATTGTCTCCCCATACCTTTGAGATGGATGATTAAGATCCAATTGCAGGCCAGTTGAAAACTTAACTTCAGCAGGGACAGTAAAGCAACTCGGTTAAAGCTGAAATGAATTAATCAGTGAAGCATCCAAGGACTCTTGTCAGGGATCATACACAAGCATTCACTGCTGTATCAGTTTTCCACCCAGACACATTAATTTAAGTTGTGACTACCTGTCAGAAGGAAAGAGTAGCAAAGTTTCCTAAGGCATCCTCTGGTAAGGTTCTGGTTATTCTGAAATAATGTGCCTTTCTTCACAGAGAGCCCTAAATGGAATTATACACCACCTTGTTTTCTGCAGAACACATACCAGCAGTACAATACTAATGAAAAGGCATCAGTATCTGATGTTCAGAATTAGAAGGTGGAACTAAGGCTAATGGGCATTTATGATTTTCTCTGAGTCAATATGAAGGTCTTCCAAGAAAACTACGCTGCTGACTTTACCTGTCTATGAAAGAGGGATAAACAACGCCTCTTTATTATGTATTTGTTATAGATTTTATTGTTAGTCTCCACCTGCCACTCTATCTATTTATCATCATTGCTTCACAAGATGATGGATGTCCTACTTCAGTCCTCCCCCTCAGCCTGCTCACAAAATAATTCGGATTTCACTTGTGCCACTGTGTAGCAGGAA
>NW_010545422.1:29943-50326 GCF_000687285.1 Phaethon lepturus
ATGTGAAAATACTGACTCAGTCCTCTTCACAGAAATGCCAAAATTTCTCACTTGAGGTCAAATTGTGGAATGGGATTATAATAAATTGCATTATTTGCTCAAATAAAAATAAGAAAAAGGACTCTCTCCCACTATATCTGGTATGGAATAGAAATATGAAGGAAGCATATGGTAGAAGATGAAAAGGTAGTAGCATGGAATGATCTTAAGAAAAGATAGGGCTTTTATTCAGGCCCTGTCTCTCCTTTGGAAGCTTGATGAGAAAAAAAATAATCTGACATTTTACAGGGCAAATTCCTCAAATTATTTTTCTGTAGCTTAAAGTTTCATGTTATTTGAAGTACCAACAGGCAGTCCAAGGTATATGTCATTTGAGTAACAATGTGCAAGCATGAACAATTATCATTTACCTATTGCGCATTACACAAGTAAGAGATAGCTCTAGGACTGGCATATATAACTGTGAGTGTCTGTATAAAGCCCAGCTTGGCAATGGCAGACCAAACAGGCTGCATATGTCTGGCAGCTTCCTCAGAATTTAACTAAATCTGAACTTAACATTGCAATACAGTGAAGCTATTCCTCAAGCTTCCTGTGAGGTGAGAGATGTAGACCTATTAGTGAATCACCAAACTGACTTTGTGGGTCCATTTGAGACACACAAAAGAAAGACAGAGCAGAACCCCGAGAAAGCTCCTGTAGCTGGATGGTGAAACTTGTTTAAATTGCTCTGTGGTATAATGGGGAAGTTTTCTTTGGCCATCACTGACACTTCAGGAGTTTCTTGAAGGGCTTCTTTATAGAAACATCTGGGTTGATAATTGAAATTTCATCATCAGCTCTCTAGCAATATTTGCAAAGCTGTTTGTCTCCATGGTTCCAGAATGAGTCATGTAAAAGAGTGCTGAGCTTGTCCTGTGTCAGAGCCTCCAATGTGTGACTGATCCCCTTCTGCTAGCTCACACACCAGACCCCATTTCATGGCTTTTCCTCATCTTTCATGGTTTAGTCACATCACAATATTCCTTTACTTGCATGGCAAAAATAACATCTGCAGGAGCTTTCCAATGTACTGTGATTGAAAATAAGATACAGCAAGGATTCTGTGTGGGTCTAACATGCATGTGAGGATAACACAAAAGAGTGCCTTCTCACAGCTTTCACAGCAGGTCATTTTGATTGACATATTTGTAGAGCACAGGGTGGATTGTAGATTCAGCTGGTATGTCAAACCAGATGGGAGAATTCCAACGAGCACACAATGAAATGAGGAGTGCAATTCTATGGCTTTCTCTGCTTCTAACAGATGGATGGGAAAGTAAAATACCTCTCCATAATCTTCTTTTCTTTCTGAGGGCCATCTCTCCCATCATCTTCCTCCCCTCTTCTCCTTCCCCTGTAATTTGTGTATCTGAAGGGATACACAAATATCTTCTGGCTTTTCCACATAACCATCCTTTTCTCTGTCTTCCCCTCCTCTTGGTCATCTTCATTGCTCTTATTATTCTATGACCATAGGTGTTGGTATTCTATGACCCAGTACAGAAAGAGCGTACAATACATGACAAGACGTGCAGCTCCAGAAGGGGCTAGTGAAATTTTCTATCCTGGTGTGGAACGAAAAACAGAAGATCAGGTCAAGGAATGAGTGAACCTTGTGGCATTGGAGGTTTGGCAGAGTTCTCTTGCTATTTTGGGAGCTTGTTGAACTAGATGGAGTCAATAAGCATTTTTTTCTTGTAATGTTATTCCTTTTTTCTTTTGGTGATTCAGTTAAGGAACCCAAAGATGTTTTCCTAGCTCAAAGGAAGCTTTTGTAAGTGTCAGAGACAAAAGAAGTCCCCCATATGCTGGGCTGGTGTAAGTAGTTACCCTATATTATAGCTTTCAAAACAACAAAACCTATCATTAAGGTTATGTTTGGACTTTTATTATAATCTCCCATTTCAGTGCATGGTCTCAGCTCTGGAGGTAAATTTTTTTAGAAAGTTTGACCACAATCTTGTTGTATGTTTCTTAGTTATGCAAGTGAAAGAAGTTTCCCATTTTATGATATGTTTAGATGGTTTTTGCACAAGGAATACTAAAAAAAGAAAAAAAAAGAGGAATTTTGAAATGTGAAATTAATCCTAAATCATACTAAAACAATTCTCGCAGCAAAAGCAATTATAATGTTCTAAAACCTAGCCTTCTACCTACTGGGTGCACTTCCCTTCCCCAGCAGCACATAACTGTCTATATAAAGAAGGTAGCTGAAGGAAGCAGTAAAAGCTTCCTTCTCGTTTCAGAGCTACACAGGTCTTCTA
This sequence comes from Phaethon lepturus, assembly GCF_000687285.1. Classification (NCBI taxonomy): domain Eukaryota; kingdom Metazoa; phylum Chordata; class Aves; order Phaethontiformes; family Phaethontidae; genus Phaethon; species Phaethon lepturus. The sequence goes on from NW_010545422.1 coordinate 32,250, forward strand.
CAAGAGGCATTAACATTGCTGCAGGGCTGTTAGTGTAACCAGCACATTTTATTTTCAAACTTGGATGCCCCTAAATGTAGTATTGCAGTCCTTTGAGCCATGCTTCAGAATTCGACCCTGGACCTATAGAAGGGACGCTGTGTATAAGTACAGGAGAACACACCATCTACAAGCCATTAAATGGCGCAGAAGAGACAGAAAAAAAAAGGTGTGTTCAAAAAACCCTGATCATCAGAGCCAGACTTGTTCAAAATGTAAGAGATTTTCTTGGCTACAGACTAAACAGAAGGACCTTGTTTACATTATTTTTGGCAGGGTGGCAGGTGTACAGTAGAGCTGACTGCAAATCTTCTGGGAGAAATAAAATGCACAAAGGCCTCCTTTGCCACTGGGAAGCCTAAATGGCCAGCCTCGGATCAGGAAGGAGTTAAATAAGCTGGCTCCTTTGGGCTGCTGAAATGCACTTGCTACCGGTCTTGAATTCCCCTCAAATGCATCCCGGCTGTACTGAGCAACACTGGGGGCTTCCCACCATCATGTCCTGCCTTGATTTGAGTCATGGCTATTTCAAGGGCCTCTCCCCTCAGCCGCCATCCAGCTCTGTGTGGCCATCCCGTGTTTCTTCTCAAATACTGACCAAGGCTGTGACGGGGCAGAAACTGATGGCAGTCTGCTCAGCAATGGGCAATGTGTTTGTGCCTCTGCTCGCTGGCAGCCTTGCCCGTTGTCCTGCAGGGACATGAGCTGATTCTCCTGGAGCCCCTCCAGGCAGCCCTGCACCGGGACTCCCTCAGGGCTTTGCACCACGGTGCAGGAACAGTCCCTTTGCAATGGCAGAGGGAGGGCAATGAAGGAGGGACAGGCGGCCTGAGGAGGGTCACTCAGGCTCCAGGGACCTGAGGACTGCCGTCTTCCCTGAGTGAGGGAAGGAGCCAGGCAGCAAGGAGACAGCATTCCCCTCTCCTCCAGCTGCCCCCGCAGAGGCCCTGTGCCCTGCGGCAGCCCTCGGGCTGCCCGGGCAACATGGCAGCAGGGCAGCGGGCAGCAGTGTGGCTGAGGCAGGAGGACCAGCAGCAGCACCAATGGGCAGAGGCCAAGGCCCAGGCATGGGGCCACCACACGGGCTGCCGAGGCCTGCTGGGTGGGGGTGGTCAGGCAGCGACAGCTCCCCCGCCCCAGGGCTCTCTGCAGCCTGGGGTGAGCCAGAGGGAGAGCAGCCACAGTGGCCTCCACACGTTGGCCGGGCCCACTGGCCCCCTCTCGGTGGCCCCCACCATGGGGTGGGAGTGGAGCCCACCTGAGGGGACGCCTGTCAGCCCCGGTGCTGGGGGAAAGCTGTGGAGCAGTGCCTGGTTTCTGGAGCTGGCCTTCGGTGTGAGGTGGGTGCTGAGCCACACTGGTGGCTCAGGATCTGCACACACATGGTTTCATCCACGCAGTCTTTCACAGGTGCCCTCTTTGCTCTTCATGCCCACTGACTGGAAGAAGGTCTTTATGAATGCCCAAGCAGTCATCAGAAGCGTGAACGCGGGGCAGAAGTTCCCCTGCGAGACACAAATGCCCCTAGCTTCCCCCAGCCCCTCACTTCTCATCACACCAAAAGTGCAAAGAACATGAGATCAGGCATGTGGTGACAGACAGCGTCCCAACCATCTCTATTTTTTCTGAAAATGGTTTAGTGACGCACAGCCACCTCACTGTAGCTGCCTGATTATGTAGGCAGCAGCTGAATCTGTTTTTCCAGGCTAACGAGTTTAGGCTTAGACGCCACTGACTCGTACTGACTGCCTACAACTTTTTAGGGATTTGTCCCCAAAGCTAATGCCTGTCCTGAATGCTGTTTAGTACTAACAACTTCCCCTGCAGAGCAGTTTCAAAACCTGTTAGGGTTTTGCAGAGTTTGCAAGCTCCACAGGAGGGAGTCTTTACCTATATTTAAATACCTCACCTATCTTCTGAAGGTATTTGTCATCTACGGTAATGATCTGTAAGGGCCAATTTCTGCTTTTTCAGCAAAAGAGTGGTGGATCAAACGGGGTTGCACAGTCTTTGGTCAAAGCAGTCCAGGCCTCTGGACTTGGGCCTGGCAAACTTGGAAAGTCGAGATTACACACACACAGAGGGTAGCATCACTGGTTGTTTTACAGTGAAGTGTGAAGCTCAGTATTCTGCTAGAAATTAGAAAGTTATTGTTTTACCTTTTTGCCCCCATGACTTTATGACAGTAATTTATCTTTGCTATGTGTTAGGTAAAAGAGAATAAGAAGACCCAAAGTCTGGCTAAAAGAGAGGAGTCCTGGAAATAAAAAAAAATGAACTGGGAGGTGAGAAGCAAAGCTCCTAACTGTGGACAGCCCAGAATATTTCCGAGAAGATGACAACAGCATAGGAAAACATCTAGCCTCACAAGTGTAGAAAGAGTTTGCTGTCAGCAACACTGGCAGTGTAGTGCTGAGCTGAGCTGGGAGGCTGAGCAGTGACAATGGTTTCAGGTGATGGAGGTTTATATGCAGCGACAGGCAGCTCTACTGGAAGGATGCACATCTGCTTTGTCCACCCAGTAAATCAGCACGGGTAATACAGAAGCCTTCCTGATCATAGATGAGACAGAATTAAGAGCAGAGTTGTGAAGTTGGTAATAAAGCACATGGATTTACTATGCAAAGAGAAGGCGAAAGGTGCAAGTTTAAAGAGTTAAGCTAGATATGGCTACTGCAAATAAGGGACTTGGAGTGCAGGAACCAGCAATGACAACTGCAGTCTGCAGTGGTGGTAGATTTGGAGGACTTCTAAGGCAGCCAACAGAGACTGATTGAGAGCCTCCAAGCAAGTTTGGCTAGGGAACAGGTCCAGAGAAAACAGAGAGCTTATGGAACATTCATATATGCCACGTTTAAAGTTTAATGTTCCTGGTGGAGAATGCTTCGATACTACTGCCTTCAGAAGATTAGAGAAATGTTATAAACCTACCTGTTTTGAGGGCAAAGTTCAAGTCCCATCTCTTTACCTGAGTTTTCTTTGCTTTTACTGAGACAATGGTAATGGAAAATTCATTTGTATGCACATTCTTGCTGTGAAACATGGAAGGAGAGCGGTAGCCTTAACAACTCATAAACCCATTAGTCAGTGCAAAAGGGGATTACTTAAAGTGGTTTTCCATTTCTAACGCCTCTAAGTCTTGGATTAACAAATGGTTTTCTTTATAGATGAGCAGAAGTTCCTTTTCTACTTGCAGGAATATGTATGGTATATAAAAATTATGCGTTCCTATTTTAAGTGCTATTAACAATGGAGCTTTCCATACAGGGAAGTTATAGGGGCTTGACAGTAAAAACCAGATTTCTCAGGCTCTGCTTGGAATAGAATAAAAGACAGAAAGCCCAGATGCACAGCCTGGTGGGCACTGCAATAATCGAGCATAGCTCCTATCTTATCTGCTTAGTCTGACAGTCAAGATCTTTCTTCCCCAGGCATCCTATTGTATGCTCTGATAACTAAGCAGAACAGAAGTGGTATGTCTCTCCCTAAAAGGCCTCCCCTCTTTCCTCTCTCATTTCTCCACCTGCAACTACTCTTCTGATAGGCACTTCTCCTTCAGCAGAGTGCTTTCTATCAGATCAGGTTTTGCTGGATGCCCCTGAGAGTAGTGTAACCCCTGCCCTATGCTGATGGATTGAATAAAGCCACTAATCGTTAAGTGAAAGTTACACCAGACATTGTATGGAGTGAAAGGAGGGGGCACAGTTTTCTGCCTCTGGGGCTTGGCAGATTTCACAACAAAACAGCTGGCTGTGAGACATGGGTGCTGATGGAATACATTAATTACTGTCGTCAAGGTTTTAGACACACTTGTGTGCTGCTGGTAATACCAGCATGCAGGATTATCAGAGAAATCGCCTGTAAAAAAGAAAAAAAGAAAAAAAAAGTGGAGAAGGGAAGAAAGGAAATTGGAAGGAAGGTTGTCTGATTCAGACCTATGCTGCATTTGCAGGGGCAGTCTTACTCGCTCTGACAAGTGCATTCCTTTGCCTCCCAGTGGTTTCCACAACAGATGCATAGAGTTTCTCTGAACATAGTGAAGTAACTCAAGGACTTTTCTGTCCTTACCATTGTAAGTTTTTATACAATAGCAGAAGTCAACTGGGTGATTCATAGAGACACAGATTAGAGCCAGCCTTCCCTGTTAGATTTGCATACAGCTTCATGGCAGCTTGGCTGTAGTCTGTAAAAGCAATAAGCAGTGGAGAAGGTACTTGTGGATTTTGTTTTATAATTAAGAGATCATAAAATGAATTTGGCTTGCTGTTGGCTCCTTCCAGTAAAATCTGACATGTCTATTTTTTACATCGATTTTAGTAACATTATCAAACCAAGTTACTAACTAGTCAATATTCGCATTCAGTTTGCTCCTTATAAGTCAGAAATTATTGCTAGCTTAAAGTGATCACTTGAGCCTGGTTCTGTTCATCCACTCACAGTGTCTGAACATCTCACAGTCTGCCATAAATGTTTTTTTCAACCTTAAGACAGGGCAAGAGGATGCAAGGATATGCCTACATGGCTCAGTGCACAGTCTGGAAGAGACAGATGAGAATCCATGTTCAAAACTAGCTCCCAAAGCAGTACAGCTAAGTCAGTAGATAGCATAGTACCAAGCTAGTATTTCTTCCTTCTTGGCAGCACAGTAATTATTTTGGTGAATTGTTGTCTTGAGGTAGCCATTCTGTTTCCAATGCCTGCAAGTTTCATGCAATGTGCCATCTAGACTTATCTTAGGAGATTTTTCCTATATTTATATTGTCCTTTTTTGCTGTTTTGGGGTTTCTCATTGTTTGTTTTTTCCTCCATGCAAGAGAGTAAACTGTGACTTCTGGCCAAGTGATGCAAGGTGGCTTTCAACCATTCTGCTCCAGGCCAGGACCTACTGAATGGGACTCTTCACCCAAAAAAAGATTTCTCAGCAGCATGGTAGGAGGGATAGTGGATGGCATTTACATCCCCACACACTGCCCCCATGATGTTCTTGTGATCATGCTAATCATAAGGAATATATAACTTATTTTGCATTACTTTGGAGACCCATTGCCACTGGCACCAGTTACAACAGCTCATAGAATCACAGAATCATTAAGGTTGGAAAAGACCTTCAGGATCTTCAAGTCCAACTGTTAACCCAACACCACCATGCCCACTAAACCATGTCCCAAAGTGCCACATCTACACGTTTTTTGAATACTTCCAGTGATGGTGACTCCACCACTTCCCTGGACAGCCTGTTCCAATGCTTGACCACCGCAACCTGAGGCCATTTCCTCTTGTTCTATCACTAGTTACTTGGGAGAAGGGACCAACACCCACCTCACCACAACCCCCTTTCAGGTAGTTGTAGAGAGCAGTGAGGTCTCCCCTCAGCCTCCTCTTCTCCAGACTAAACAATCCCAGTTCCCTCAGCTGCTCCTCAGTCCATTACATCTGTTCTTATGCAACCTGGGGCAGACTTGGCCAGGCCAGCACCCTGTCCTCCCTTCAGTCATCATGGCCTCAAGGTACCTGCCTATGATTTAAGGAATGTTGCTTATGAGCTGCTGCCCTGAATCATGCAGCTGTTTCCCGGCCACACCGACCCATATGCCCTTTGTATTTTGGCCCTGAGCTCCCATAGAGCAGAGGTGGAGTCTACTTTTGGGAGCAGGCAGACGCTGCAGTACCCTCTAGAACAAGCTGGATCAAGCTGAATCGACATAAGGATCATGACAATTTGTGGCACCAGGCATAGCCAGTGTGAGAAGCCTGGCAACTTCTTCAAGCAGAGAACATCAGGACTGAGCCACTGGTACATCTGTTCACAACTTGGCTTTGCTGCTGGTTGGCTCATGGGGCAGGGAATGAGTATACATTGTGATGCTGTGGTGATGCTGTCTGTGCACATGAAAATCAAGGTTGGCATCAGAACAGCACAACACTTGACTCCTGGGCTCTTTTGGACAAAAACTGAGGTACTTCTGGCAGTGATCACAATCACTCCACCTCTTGCCTTCTCGGAGTGTTTGGCTCTTAGCTCTTTCAGGGTAGCTGGGCTGGAGGGCTCTGCTGCCTGAGGATCTGAAGACACCTCTTGGACATAAGCAGCTTGTCCCTCCTGGGAGAAGGACTACAAGCTCTTTGGGAGAGCAGGATCAAATACTGAGCACGGGTGTGAACATCCCCTTGTTTCCTATACCAGTAATTGTCTTCCATCCAGTTATAATCTTCCATTTTTACCTCTGCCTGGGATTACTCTTGCAGGCAGACTAGCTCTCTTCATCTCTAAGTGCATTATTGTAGGGTTCTGGTGTAGTGAGGAGATGGCAATGAAGGTGTAGCTGTATCCAGCTTTCATTAGTTTCACATGTGTAGGCAAAGATACTGTTTGGAGACCAGTACACTGTGCTGCTGCCCACCAGGAACCACTTGAGATGCCTATATCCCATAGCCAAACTTTGCATCTTTATATGATGATGCCTTGTCTAGATTTGCTATTTGGCAGACCAGGTTGGATAGCCTAGAGAAGAGCTCTGGATAGGACAATACACCAGAAAATATGGATGTTCCTCAGCTGGAGGCAGATGATGGCACGCTAGGTTAATAATTTCTAGATTGAGAATTCTGTGCTGTTTCAGATGGGCCCTTCCACCATCCTTATGTCTGAAACATGTCCTGCATGACAAATCAATTGTTATCCTTCTCACCCCCATGTACTGGGAGTTATCGAAGTGCTCACTGTGTGGAGAGCCTCTTGACCTGCAAGGTGGTGGTACTTGGATGATGGATAATTCTTGGAGTTGAAAAGGAGGAAAGGGAACTTGTGTCACAGGGACACTGTGGTTGGGGTTGGATTTGAGGTTCTGTTAGAAGGGTCCCTGGGCAAAGGCATGTCATAACAACCAGCTCACTATGGTTGAGACATGTAAATCCATTTCTAGTGTGTTTTACCCTCCTTGTTTCAGGCTGTGTAAAATGTGCCTTTCTCACTTTTGCTTGGAGCAGGGTGCTGGTTTTTGATAAATAAACTTTTAGCTGGGGCTAGTCTCAGTCCTAGTTAAAGTGGTCCAGCTGGTAACTGGAGCTTGTGTCACTCACTGGCATGTCAGAGGTAGGGATAAGGCTGGAGGCTACAGGTTCAGGCCCTTGCAGCTGTGAGCCCCTGCCCTGTTAGAGCCTGCAATGGGTTTCCTAAACCTGACTGTGGCTATTTCAGGGACAAAATCTGAAGTATTGTAGCCAAGCTGAGTTGCAGTTTGTTCAGTAGTCAAAGTAGGTTCCAGGTTTCCTTCTGCAGTGTGGTAGAACTTCATATTTCTGTCTCATTTCTACTGGGATCTTGAAATAATATGGGAAAGTATTTTTACCCTCAGTCTATACAGGAACTGATAGACTGTAACTGATAGATACAGGAACTGTATAGACTGTAAACTGAGGCAAGGTTACATTTGCAAAGTCCTTGAATCAGCCTGTGGAAGAACTGGGAATAAATGTCACAAATTCCTGGCATTCAGCCTACTTCTCTGTTTGCTAGGCACAATGGCTTATCTTTGAGTTCAGAGGCAAGTGATGAGTCTCATTGTTTTCCAGCGCTATAGGCAGGCGCCTAGTGAGGCTGGAGGGAGCTGTTGGCTTTGTAGTTCAGGGCAAGGGTGCCTCTGCTGCCCTGTGTACTAGTTTATTACTAAGCTGAACTGCCTCTTTTTAAGCCCCACCTGCCACTTTACGTGCAGCGGGGTAGAGGTCAGGCCACAACACTCCAACTAGTCATTAAGAGAAAAAGCAATTGACCTTTTTCGCTTGCGTTTTAACTTTGCTGATCTCCAGCCCCAAAGTGTTTATTTTGAAAAAGATTCTGTCACTGCTACTGCACCAAGGAGACAGAATAATGCCATTAATATTGTTTGTTTTGGTTCAGAGAAAAGCACTCTGAACCTCTAACAAATATCCTCTTGTTAGCAATTGGAAATGTATAATTAGGACAGACTCTCCAGTTATTTTAATGAGATTTCAGTTTCCTCTCTCTCTCTTGCCGTCGCTCTTTCCCATTTTTAATGAGATACCAATTTCCTCCCTTCTTATTTGCAGATGCCTTTCCAATAAAACGGACAGCTTTGATTTTCATCTTAGCGGCATTATTAGCCTTAATTTATTCGTCTACATAAGTTGCCCACCACACTCTCCATGTGCTAAATGGCTGTTAATCACTAAAAAATTAACAAGGTGTTTAACGCCCCCAAAAACGGCTTAAAAAAACTTTTTCTTGTTAGGTGGAAAGACTTGTATTTTTCTCATATGGCCAAAGCTCAACTAATTCTAGGCTTCGAGGGCAACACAGGACACCTTTTTGCAACTGCACCCTACCTCTCCTCTGCTGCACTGCTTCTACTCTGTATCTACTACTCTATCTTTCCCCAGACCTCTCCTCCAGCCTTCTCCCCTATAAGCTGGAAATAAATTCTGCACTTCCCTTTTGTAAAATTGACTCTAGGCCAGTTTATTTTAATTGCAGAAATGCTGTCAGTTTGTGGGCAGCCTGGCAGGCCTTGGAAGACTTGTAGGTGTCGAAGGCATGAAGAGAGGGACCTTTCTCAGTATAGTTGATTCAGTACAGCCAATTCTTCCCTAGAGGTTTGGGGAGATGCAGCCTTGGCAAGTTTGGTCAGTAAACTGTTTATTTATGAAAAGTCATTTTTATTTCACTTAAATAGCTTTTTAAGACTTGCAGAAATCCTGAAAGAGTACTGAGTAGAGATCATCTTGTGACAAAGAATCTGGACTTTATGTTTTATTCAGCCCAGCTACCAGATGAGATTTTCTGTAGGTTTGATGTGTCATTTCTGTTATCTGAGATGTGCCATCACGGAGTGCTAACTCACTAGTTCCTATCTCTGCAGAACTGAGATGGCACCATATTTGGATTTTGTCCCATGTCCAAGAAAGATGGTAGGTGTTGCAGTCAGTAGCTGGTAGAGGGCTGTGCACAGCTCCTGATGATACACGATGTGCTGAAAATGCTGCATTACAGAAAATAATCCTGTTGACTTCTCCTGGAGCATTATACCTCTCTTACTCTGTTACAGATGGAGCAGTGGCTTGTGCTCATTGTCTCATCTCAGGATGACTCAGATGTCATGCTACTGTGGCATCCAGAAACCTTTTCCTCCCTTTGTTTCCAAAAAGTAATTTTCTGTAACACTCCTCTTCTTGGCTGATATGCCTCAGTCAAACCAAAGTTGCTGGACTCTGTAGAAAAGTAGCAAGGACATATTCTGAAACCTTCCAAAATTCTCTGTAGAAGACTGGACAAAATGGTCTAATTGCTTTCTGATCTCAGTTCTGTGAATTTACATTTCTGTTTCCATGACTTCTCCTTAAAATGGAGTTTGAATCAGCCTACTGGATGAGCTATCAGCAATATCTACACTTTCACCAGTTCCCAAAGTGGACAGTTCTTGGAATTTGAACTTAAAGTCTGTAAGTCTTTAGTTCTAAGGGCGTTATCTGAATGACCCCAAATTATAGGGAATAATAAGCCCACATCTGATTTATCAGTCAGATGTAAAACATATGCTACCTGAGGGACTGAATTTCTTGGAGAGTTTGGTCACAGGTGATAAGAAGTTGCACTGTTTCTCCCAGGTGAAACAACTTAACCAAAGCACTAAAAATGTGTTGGCAAATGCCCAGGCCAAGGCAGGTACATTTGTCTGTAGAGCCCCAGCTGAATGGTGGAGCCAAGGAGAGCAAGCCAAGGAAAGCAACTACCTGTAAGTAAGACCTCTGAGCAAGGTCAGAGAGAGCAGCAAGGCAGAGGAGCCTGAAGGGGAACATTGCTTCACTAGGAGCTACCTAATGAGCCTAACATCATAGTATGATATCATTGCATTGTTTTATGCTAGGTTACCCAATTTCTGCTTGTATCCAAAAGATGCTTTGTGAACAGTGGACTTCTTATGCAATCTCCTTATTTAGACATAGTTGTTCTGTTACTTTAGCTAAAGTTTTATCAAGTGCCTCACTTGTATCCATGCTATTAGGCTCAAGAAATGGTGCTAATAGTTGGGCAGGGTCGATGGGGGATGCAGCTGTGCAGCTGCATGGCCATTAACGCAGAGCATGATCCAGGTGAGCACAGACTGCAGTTGATGCTGCTGGGGGCAACACAGTCACCTATGGTGCATGAATCCACACCTGTTTCTACTGGTGTAGCTTAGTCCTTCACTAAAGGAAGATAATATATACCAGGAAAAGCATAAAGTGTGACTGTATCCACAGCTGAGGCAATAATTCAAAGGTAAAAATAAAGTCAAAACGCTAATGAAAACAGTTTATGCTGGTACAGAAATGTGTGCCCAACAAGGCCAAATGTGTAAACCACAGTGAAAGATTATTATTATTGTCAATATTTTTTAGGTGCTTAGGATGAATTCCCTTCTGTTCTGCATGTGAAAAGGCTTTTGGGAGGAATCCTTAAAAGCCAAGATCCTGTTTACTCAGAGTGGGCATTAGTGTGAAACAGGCATATACATCTTTCTATAAAAACAAGTTCATTTAATAACAATAGCCTTCTGGAGAAAACTGCTGCCCTCTCCTCCTTTCCATAGTGGTGCATATATTCCTCAGAGCCAGCCCTTCCAGCTACCACTCCCCACGAAAATGAACTCTGCATATAATTGTTCTCCTTCAGACAGATAATTTGAATCTTCTGGATGATTACACAAATGTAAAACAGGAAAAATGTTAATAATTACTCATTCAAAATTAATTTTCTGGTGTTTGGCCATTTTTCTGGAAAGACAGGAGGCACAAAGATTGAGGTATCTTAAAATATGGGGAGACAGGGATCTCTGTCAATCATAATGAGCAACATTGACTGGGTAGTTCTAAGTAATCTCAAGACCTCTGTTTCTGTGAAGACTGCAATACCATAGTCAAACAGTTTTAAACTCTCACTGAATTAACTGAATGAAAACTAAGGTTTTCAAGTTACTTAAGCAGAGTTGAAGTTCTTTAATGGGGCTGTAACAAGAGATGGTGGCTTAGAGTTCAGGTCACTAAAATTCAGAATTAAAATTTTAACCATAAGAATAATGAACCATTGTAGCACTTTACCCATAGAGGTCATAAATCCTCTGCCACTTGAAGTCTCTTAATGGAGACTCATTGTCTTTTTAAAAGGTTTGCTTTGATTCTGCCACAAATTAATGGCCAAGATGAAGCAATTGCTTGAAAAAAATTCTTTTGTATGTTATATAGAAGTCAAACTAAATCATCATCATCACAGAGTTCCCTTCTAGACTCTATAAATCTAGGAGACATCCACAAGTACTTCCAACACAAAACACCAAGAAGGGTAAAGTATTACAGTTTGAATAATGAGATAAATATGAAGAAACCAAAAGGCCCCCATAGGTGGGCCACTGAGAAAAAAAAAAAACCTTTTTGGTGACATTTATTAGCTGTGGAACTCCGTCTACAAGAGATGGTGAGAGCCAGTTCTTGGGTCATTTGGAACAGTGCTGCCTTTCAATGAAGTACAGAATTGCTGAATGTAGCAAAAGGAGTGTGCCTTCTTTGGTCCCAGTAGACTTTTACAACAATGAACTTTTCCACTTCTACTCCCATGATTTTTATGCCATTGTGCAAAATTGGAGAACATTAATGAAGAGCTAGCTCATGGGAAGATTACTGCTGATGTCTGAACGTCCATGGGCATGTTCATGTTTCAGATGTCTGTAGTGAACTTTTGTCAATAATGTAGAAGCTAATATCACCCCTGGTTTTTTTCTCCTTCCTCATCACATTTGCCACAGTACATCAGTGAATGCTGGTGATCACAAATTACTTGACTATTGTGGAAAGACAGAGAAACTGATCACTCAGTGTCTCAGCAGGTCAGTACCTGAGACTGTCAGGCAGAAGGTTTGCAGCTGATGACCTGACAACATCTAACCATTGCTTGGTATCCAGGAATTATCTGGCTACGTTAATTGAGGCCATCACTCAAGGCAATGTTAAAAGAGATTCAGAGGATAGAATTTAAGTGACTTCTGCACACTTTTACAGATGACAATAATTTCTAGGTCAGAATGCTCTGTGAACATGGCTAGTACATTGATGTGGGGACAGTGGGACAGCAGGGTAGGATAAGAGGGTGATGGGCAATGGTTGGCTAAAATTGTGCCATACATCTCATATTTTGGAGGCTTGCTGGGCACACCAGAAACACTAAGAGGCAGAGAAGTATCATTTCTGTGAAGAGGGCTGCAAGCTTTCTGTTTTCCCAAGAGCGATCCCCAACTGGTTGTGTTACTTTAAGTGGGCCTGTACTAGTATTGGAAAGGCCCAGGCTCTTCATTAACAGTTAATTAAGCCACAGTGGCCCTTCCTTCCCATCAGGGGTTGCCTTCATTTGCAGATTTAGTTAAAGGGATTCTGTCAGGTTGGTTAGGCTTATAATGTGACTGATCTTTACAGCTGCATAGTCCAGCAGGAAATGCACAGAACACACCCCCAGGGCTCTGTCTGTCTCTCTAAACTAAAGCCCATCCTTCAAAAGGCACAGAACTGCTATTTTTTCAAGTTGCATTTTATGGCCCCGGGTGTGAGTCAGGATGTGATGGATGCTAACAGGCTGCAGCCTTGTGCTCTGAGTGCAAGCACTCGCTGTTATTTACACACGTGTGGTAGGCAGGCAGAGCCTATGTTTGCCTCTCTTGTAAGTGCAATGAAATACTTAGACTTGACTGGGACAGTCTGAAAAATAATCCTGCAAATGGATGCAAGAGATGCAATAGTGGTCAAACATTGGAACAGGCTGCCCAGGGCGGTGGTGGAGTCACCATTACGGGAAGTGTTCAGAAAATGTGTGGATGTGGCACTTCAGGACATGGTCTAGTGGGCTTGGTGGTGTTGTGTGGATGGCTGGACTTGATGATCTTAAAGGTCTTTTCCAACCTTAATGATTCTGTGATTCTGTGAGTAGACACAATTTTATTACTGGGAGAGCAAGTAGGTTCTCAGACAGGTGCAGGCTCCATTCAGGCTGGGGTGACAAGAGCAGAGGTTCAGAAGATGTGTCACTCTAGTGGGTTTTCTGCTGAGCATGCTGGCCACGGTTAGAGCAGCAAGCAGGGAGTACATCTTCTCTTCCCTTCTGCAGCTAGTTAGTGGTGACAGGAGAAATGGCCATATCGCTACATCTTTTGCAGAAGTTCATCCTTGTTATGTCTCTGTATACCCAACTGCATAAAAACATTAGAAGAATAAAAAGCCTAAGGACTTATGTATTCAAAAGCTAAGCAATCCCAGGATTAAAGTTGCCTGTCCAAGCTTAGCTCAACCTTTTTTGGAAGTGTGTTATGATGTTAACTTTGTTAACTTAATTGTTATTCTACTTTTTTTGCAGGTTACTTGCTTCATTCAGTACACAAAATAAAGGGTGCTTAGGGACTGGATCAGGGTTATGTTGTTAAGGAGGTACATATCAATGCAACTTGGGCCTCACCACTTCTAGATGGTGGAAGGTGGACAAGAGATTTAATAGTCTTCCAGGTCAGGCAGTTGAATGCTGTTGAAAAGGGGAAAACAAGTGTAGGTAGACAAGATCAATGAAGCATTGCGGTAGTAAAACCAGGAGCTTGCCTCAAGTTTTTGGCAAGGATTGACAACTTTGTTCTTATCTGAGTTTCTTCCACTGTTCTCATAGAAGTTTCTCTCTTACTTATTCTGTGCAGCATAACCAGCACAGAAAATTATTTTTACCAGCAATAGCCAGTATCTAAGCAACCAAGCAACCACTTAAAATTTTAAGTCATTAGCTGTTTCAAATCATGTGCAATTTTAAGTTTGTAATTCATCGCAACACTCTGCCAACACTTGCTACGTGACAGAACAGAAGACTGACTGCTGGTCATTCTCTGAGCACATGGTGGAAAAAGTGCTTCTTGTGTTCATGGACACACACAGTCTTCGGTACCAGCCAGTTAACGACATTGTTCTCCTGTGGTGAGATGTGTGTGAAGATAACCACATCCACTAGAATCCACCACACAAGAAGCACCACACAGTCAAATATGTGAGTGGCAGTACTGGATCCCAACAGGACATCCTCCTGCTACTGTGTCAACCCTCCCTGCCGTATTTTAGGCTACCTTCTTGTCAGCCCGCTGACCTAGAAGTTTGTTTAGTTTGTGCCTTTTACATTGATCAGAGAGGACTGATTTCTCTAAGAATCACTCTTATGCACTGCAAAGTTTCAAACTCCAGTCTGCTACAAATTCATCTGATGTCATCAGTTATCCTAACCCCGAGAAATCCAGCAGCATAGCACTGTTGTTTTCCTGGCAGTGTGACAGCAGATTAGCTCAGAATGGCCCAGAAAAAATATTTAATAACATAACAGTGGCCAATATGCAATTCTGGACATGTCTCCTGTAGTCTATAAATCAAACAAATAACTTATCAACCCCTCATAGCCTTATTTTTTTTTTTTTACATGTAGGTAACACGCACATATAGAAAAGCTAAGAGGCTTAGCACTGTCTTGATGGTTTGCATGAAGTAACGGCTGTTGATTGGGTGGGACACCTGTGCTATCATATGACAACATGACAAGCTTGAAAGAATTTTTCCCCATAATAAAATAGCATACTTTATACAAAATCTGTGAATGTTATTTCAAGATAGAGAAGTGAAGTTGCTAAAGGTGATACAGTGGGTCATTGAAAAGAAATAAAACCCTGCACTCTGCCTTACTTTAGAGGTGTTGCAATGGATAGCTTATTGTCATAGATGGTGACATGTAATACCTCTTCCCTTAGCATAACTGTAAGTTGAAATACGCTGTAGTAAGTGGTTTTCCAATAACTGTAAGTAATCCTGACCCATGCAGTTCCTGAAATGGGTAGGTGTGTCACCGTAAGTGGTAACATCTCATGTTCACAACTGGTTTCTGTGTGGGACTCTGTCTTAACCGACATGTACCAGAAACTTTCATGTAGATCAATACCAGTTAGAGTTGAGAGACCTAGTAACATCTTGTGATTTTTGTCAGATGTGATGTTAGAAACTCAGGAGGTCATACAAAGCAGAACTAATCCTTAACATCAGGACTCCTGGGCTGATATAATGGAGTTGGACGAAGGCCATCCTTGCAATTGGTAACCCCGTACTGGTACGTACTTTTTCCTCTTTCCCACCCCAAAGTGCCCTCCTCACCCTCAGAGGGTAAGGTGCTACACAGTAGTTTACAAAAACTGGCAAGGACAGGCCTTTTTAAAACTGTTTTCCTTAGTGCAAATTGCAGCAAAAATAACATTTTTTTTCAGTATGAAAACCATATCCAAGTGATTCAATATTTTTTATTTTAATGTAATTTCCTCTTCTGAGCCAAATGGCTTACCACATCATCAGCACATTTCTTCTCCATACGCATGATATTTTGAGATGGATACATATCTAGGGTAACTGTTATCTATTAGAAGCTGAATCCTTTTTTTCCTGGTTTGTTCAACAGCCCACTTTTAGGGGATTTAAATTCCTCTCATCCTTATGTTCCTATCATTGGTTAGAAAAAATGTGTAGGAAATTATGAGTGACAGGTAAGAGTTAGCAAAGAACAGATCTCAAACTCAGTGGCATCCTTGGCGCTCACTATTGCACACTCCATAGAGACCTGCACAAATGCTGGGACAACCTGATAGCTTTGGTTCATGGACATTAAAATGAGATAATCAGTGATCTAATCATTGGAGTACAATTCTCTCATGACTTCACCCTCTTCATTGACTTCTGACTTCAACAAATTAGTACCATCTAATGATTCACCAAAAGTTCATTTGCAGACTGACATGACAGCTATATTTATTTTCTAGGTTCAGTAGAAATGATTCAGAATTATTCTGCTCTGCGTGTGCGTGTGCATGTACTTTCCTGGCTGGTCTCAGCAGTTCCTTTTGAGCTAAATGAGACTGCAAGTCAGACACAATGGAAAGAAAAAGAGCGTCTCTCAGGTTGTAATGCTTTCAAATGATTGTACTGTAACAGTCAGGATGGCTCTGAAAACAATTCTTTCCTGGATTAGCCTAATTAATGAAAAATAAATCAGTCACATTTGCCTGTAAATGTTTCTCTTAGTCTTCTTAATTACAAGAAACACATCACTTTAGGGAACAATTACACGTTTTAGTCAGTGCAAGAAAGGATTACATATGCTTGGTTTCGTGGGTTTTTTTAAATCTTTGACTGAATAGACTGCCTTATACAAACATAAATGTTACAAATAAGCACCCTGTAGCCTGTCTGGACAGAGCTGCTGCAAGTTGGACTGTAAAGGGATTTTTTTATTCCCAAGGCAAAAAGAGATGAGGCATACTGAAGTGAAAAGGTTTTTCCTGCTCAGTGTTTTATTATTCCCTCTTTATTCTGAAAAGGTTACTTGTTTCATGGCATTGAGTTTCTTTATGTCAGTGCAAATATCATTTGACAGTAGCAGAGCTTATGCAATGTCTAATCACATAAAAACTCACATTTGGGTATGCCTGTTTCTGTGAATTTGTGTTGCACACGTGTGACTGTATTCAACCATCTCTCTATATGTTTCTTATTTGCAAAATAGCTTATTCACACTTTTGGCAAAACAATCCCCTGTAGTTATTCTAAGTTGCACTCCTACAGATCTTCACAGCAGAATCAATAATTTCTAAATGGGAACATTTGTTCAAAAACTTATGAACTGAAATGTATGAGTATGTGTGTTCAATATATGTTTGTGTGAGCTTCATGTTATTTTTAGCACCATTCACTTTAATTATTAATTGTAACATCCTTTGTATATTTCTTTTGTAAAATTACTGACCAACTCTTAATGCTAAATCAAGTTTAGATCAGGGTGTTTAACCGTAGTGCAGTAACTGAAAACATTTTAAGAAACATCACAGCCTGAATCCTCTGAGTGACTAAGTTCGGGATTTGAAAATTAATAATACGGAGACTTCGATCATTTGAGGGGACTGCAGACCAGGAGCCTGTGGGCCTGAGAAGAAAACTAGAAGCAGTTCAAATGATTTTGTACTAAGGAGGTGACAAAACTTCTGTGTAGGATACTGCGGACGTTAAGCTTTAAGGACTGTGTTTGATTTTGATGTTGACTCAGAGAAGGAAGTTGGAATATTGAAGAAGGTATGAAGAATAGAAAGAAAGAAATCTGGAACAAGTGGCTTAAAATGAGAGTCTGAAAGAGCTTATTTTGTTTAGCCCATGAAAGGGAACATTAATGGGTAAATTAATCATGATAGTAGATGTCTACAAAAGGAGAAGATGTATGTCATTCTGAGACCCTTTAATCTAGCTGATGAGTGTATAACTAGATGTGGCATCTGGAAACTAAGGTTAGAAAAATGCAAATTTGAAAAAGACGTACAACTTCTCAACCATGAGTATAAATAATCACCAAACAGTTTATCAAGCAAAAAGCTAAATTCATAATGGGCTGCAGATTTCAAATTGAGAATGTATGTCTATTTCAAAGTTACTTTCCAGACCAGTCCCAGGTTGCTGGACAATTCCTTCATGAAAGCCTTCTCCAGGTCACGGAAATGGGAATTGTTCACTCACTTCAGTAGAGGACATCATTACACAGAATCACAGAAGCATTAAGGTTGGAAAGGACTTTTGAGATCATCAAGTCCAACTGTTAACCCGACACCACCAAGCCCCCTAAACCATGTCCCAAAGCACCACATCCACATGTTTTTTGAATACTTCCAGAGATGGTGACTCCACCACTTCCCTGGGCAGCCTGTTCCAATGCTTGACCACTCTCTCCGTAAATAAATTTTTCCTAATATCTAATCTAAACCTCCCCTGGTGCAACTTGAGGCCATTTCCTCTCATCCTATCGCTAGTTACTTGGGAAAAGAGACCAACCCCCACCTCACCACAACCCCCTTTCAGATAGTCGTAGAGAGCGATAAGGTCTCCCCTCAGCCTCCTCTTCTCCAGACTGGAAAACCCCAGTTCGCTCAGATGCTCCTTGTAAGACTTGTGCTCCA
>NW_010545423.1:0-12732 GCF_000687285.1 Phaethon lepturus
CAGGACCCCCGAGTCCTTCTCCATGGGGCTGTGCTCCATCCACTCGTCACCCAGCCTGTATCCAGGAAGAAGAACGGCTCCTACAGTGTCAAGCCAAGAGGACTCTTCCATGTACCCCTCCATCCTTCTTCCTGAGAGGGGCTGAGATACTGCAATCATAGAATCATAGAATGGTTTGGGTTGGAAGGGATCTTAAAGATCATCTAGTTCCAACCCCTCTGCTGCAGGCAGGGACATCTTCAGCTAGACCGGGTTGTTCAAAGCCCCACCCAGCCCGGACTTGAGCACTTCCAGCTATGGGGCACCCACAACTTCTCTGGGCAACTTGTTCCAGTACCTCACCGCCGCCTTCTTCTTGTCAAACACCACGTATCCAGCTGTGCAGAGGACATAACGAAGCGTTGTCCCCAAAGAGGTGCTCCACAGCTTCTGGAGCAAGGCAGGAGCAGAGGTTAATGTGTTAATGTTTAATGTTCTAACTACCTTAAAACTCATGCACTGATGAAGTCTCAAGACCCAGGAAGGCGGCTGCAGGCTCCTTGGGTGAGCGCAGACGTAGGTGTTTCGTACGAGCTGTGCCCTCAATCCCAGCTGTTTCTGCCGTTTATGGAGATTTTGTGTTCATCCTATTCAAAACCGCTGCCTGAATCGACAGGGCACATAAAGCATTCAGCGTTTGACAGCTCTAAGGACCAAAATTCTTCGGAGGACTCGCGGCATTATTTCCAATCGGGGAAAAGTGCAGAAACCTGCCATTAAATCCCGCTCTCCGGGGTCTGAAGGTGGGCTGTGCATTACCATAACTACATGCCTGTTTGTCAACAGCCACATACTGGTTTCAAAATGATATAGTGCTAGCGGCTTGCTTTTGTTCCTCCTCCTCCCCCAAATTCTAAAAGAGCTACAGCCGTGCACAGAAATAAAAGCGCGCTCTTTGCTAATTTGGTACTAAAACAAAGGGAAAAAAAATACAGAGGCCTCAAACCTCCCAGCTTTTGCATTCAGCTTGAGCTATTCAAGGGTTTCAGTACGCCGCCAGCGCTGCCTGCCGCTGGGCACCCTCAGAGAAAAGCACTCCCCATCTGCTATCGAGCAAAACTGATGCCTACATCTTTGCAGCCCCGAAAATTAGCGCTCCGGCTACCCGTGCATGGAGCGGCAGCGTATCCGCCCTCGCTATCGCATCTCCCGCGGTAACTCACGCTCCCACTGGGGCCGTCCTGGCCGCACGAGCACCGCTCTCGGCTTTCTTTTCATGAGATGGATGGTATCTGTTTTCTTCCAAGAGGGCATCAGCAGCGCTTGGTGAATTGCGTTGACCCTAAATGTGAAAAAAAAACCAAACCCAACAAACCCACCCTGCGACGAAGTCTTGACTCCATGCTACAGCATTAAAGGGAAACGCTTCTGAAATATAAAACCTGGGGTTTTGATCCTACAGTAGCACTAAAGGGCTAAAAAACTACGTCACGCTGCCTCTACAATGATCATCATCATCTTTGGTGGGCCCCGACTTGCTACAGTGAGGTCGCAGATAAGAAGGGCCCTGTGGCAGGGCATGTTATCACGTAAGCTATTAATGATAACAATGCTTAATTACCTTAATCCGTTTAATAACACATTTTGCTAAAATTAGCCAGATAAATTGCTCTGATAGTACTGTTTGAGCTGAGTTACGCTCAGATTCCTGGTATTTAACCTACTTGTCTGGGTATCTGAATACAGAGCATAGCTATTCGGGGTGGGAACGTGGAGGAATGCTTCTTCTGCAGCATCTGCAGGTCGGCGAGGCACTCTTCTAATCTCCTGAAAACTGTTCCAAACATTCCCTGGTCACTAACAACTGGTTTTGTTCTTTGGAAAGACAAAACGGGAAGAGTAAGCCCATGCCAAGTTTCATTTGCTTGGGACTAGGAGCTAAACAAGTGTTGATGAAGTGCCACGCAACAACAGTTCCCGCTTTTGTTTATACAGCACATACTGGCTGGTCCACCGTAATAGATGGAGCGTCTGTGCTCGGCTTCCAGCGGGAACAGACTGGTCTGGAAAACACTCCAGCACTGGGTTTCCATTCGCCAGCCAAGGGTCTCGAAGCACGTGGCGTGGAGGTTAGCCAGCTCCCCCAGACAGACGGGCTGGGCAGCTGCCAGAGCATCTCTCAACACCCTGTTTTTTCCCAGGTCGTTCCCCAAATGCTACTCTGCACCTTGCTGGGGTCCCTTCGCGGTTTTACCTAGGTTGCACCCAAAGAGACGCACACAGAGGTCTGCGGCGAGGTAAAGAACATCAATCCACTTTTCCTTTGCTGTTGCACAGATGGGGAGTGACAAAAAACGAGCCAGGAAACCTAGCTTAAATCTTTGCAGCTTCATGAAGTTTCCATATCTTATTAGGTTAAGCCTCGGTTCTAGCAGCAAGGACTCTGCCGTGCAGCAGACACTGGTTTCATCACCTGGGAACTGGACCAAAGAGGGCATCAAGGTCTTAAACAGATCTCACATCGTTGCGAGTGTATTTTCTTGGCTGTGAATCAGAGAACTGAGGACATTAAGCGAGGAAGTAACCCAGAAGATGATCAGCATGACAAGATCTGGCTGAACACCCGCTCTCGGTCAGTGTGAGAAGAGCCAGAGCTGCCGAAGCCCCGGATGTTTTCAGCCTCTGGAGCTATTCGCAGGCAGGCACGGCTCCCGGCTCGACCTCAGCCCATGCCCAGCAGGCAGGCAGTCCAAAGAGCTGAAACACGGCGTCCTGCTGCCCGTTCCCCGCATCTTGTACTGACTTGTACGGCTTCCCCCACAATTTATGCATGCTCTTCGCCATCACGCCAAAGCCAGTCTTCCAGTTCACATTTAACTCTTTAGGAATCATAGGGTGGAGTTGGCAAACAGGCATACAGCTACGCTTCAGAAGGATCTTTCTAGCAAAGCAATAATCAACTTTAACAGTCAAAGTTAACAGGTTTTCCCTCAGACTCCTCATTCGGAAATATGTCCCGTATCCCTGTCGCACCTTTCCCTGCAGAACCATTTCCAGACAGCCCGTGGGAAGGCAGCTGAGCCCTGACAAAGGTCTTGCCAGGAAGACACACTTCCCTGCTCCGCTTTCCCCGTACCCCGTGGTGACTTTGATGAATTTTGCAGCTAAGTACCATCATTTTACCATGCGTTTGTCCCAGCCCTACAACAGCAGCCCTACAAATCTGCAGCCAGGTGGTCAAGTTCATAGAATCATCAAATGGTTTGGGTGGGAAGGGACCTTTCAAGGCCATCTAGTCCAACCCCCTGCCATGAGCAGGGACATCCCCAACCAGAGCAGGGTGCTCAGAGCCCCGTCCAACCTTACCTGGGGTGTGCCCAGGGCTGGGGCATCCCCCACCTCTCTGGGCAACCTGGGCCAGGGGTTCACCACCCTCATTGTCAAAAATTTCTTCTTTCTAACTAGTCTAAATCTGCCCTCTTTTAGCTTAAAACCATTACCCCTTGTCCTAGCACAAAAGGGCCTGCTAAATGTCTGTCTCCACCTTTCTCATCAGCCCCTCTCACCCCGGCAGCTGCAGGAAGGTCTCCCCGGAGCCTCCTCTGCTCCAGGCTGAGCCCCCCCAGCTCTCCCAGCCTGTCCTCCCAGCAGAGCTGTTCCAGCCCTCGGAGCGTTGCTGGGGCCAGATAACCCCATCCCTGCATCTATTTTGAAATAAAGAAGAATCAGCTAGCAGAGTTGTTATGCAGATGTAGTGTCACTTATTTATACAGAATGGCTGAACTGACACAAGCGCAAAAGAGACTTTAGACATTTTTCTTGGAGAATTCCAGCATGGGGAGGAAAAACAGGTTACATGAAGACATGCAAGGAAAGCCGTAGTGGTAGCTGAAAGTCTTTTACTTTAATTGTACTACAAAGATAACTACACCCAACCACCTCGATTGCCATAGAACAAAAACACAGAAGATGGAGAATGAAGCGGTTTATTCAAATGCCGGAAAAAAAAAAAAATCTGCTGCATAGGAATGCAAACTGATACAAACCAAGTCTTTCCCACTTATATGAAGAGCCATTTCTCCTTGGCAGAATGAGAACGGAAAAATACTTTCACAAGGAAACATTTTTCATGATAAAAGCCAAGCACTGCAACAGAGGCCCGCGAGGCTGCAGAATCTGTGCTTGGAGGTTTTCAAGACCCAACTGCACAAAGCCCTGAGCAGCCTAGGTGAGTTCAACGCTGACCCTGCTTTAAGCAGAGGTTCAGACTGTCCAGCCTGAACAACTTTGAGTCCACAGCACACAGTCTTTGTAAGGGGAAAGGAGTCACCACCCAGGCTAACAGGAGAGCACAGCAAGCAGCTGCAGGTGAAGGTGATGTTCAAGAAGGAAGGGTTGAGGGTAAGGAACCGTGGAATCACAGAAGGGTTTGGGTTGGAAGGGACTTTCAAAGATCATCTAATTCAACATCCCTGCCATGGGCAGAGGACATCTTTTGTTACATCGGGTTGCTCAAAGCACCATCCAACCCGACCTCGAACAGCCCCCAGCCCAAGGACGGGGCATCCACAGCTTCTCTGGGCCACCTGCTCCAGGCAGAAAGCATCATCTGTCTCTGGGAAGGAGCCTCCGAACAGGCAGCGTTGAGTGCTGCGGCACGCTAGCAAGTGTTATGGCAACCAGCGTTTCCAGGACAATTTCTGGAGCCTTTGGATTACGGGAGCTCTCATACCCTGGTAAACTTCCAGGCCTCTCAGTGTTGTTTAATCCCTAATCTTCTGCAGCTTCATTATGCAACCACATGCAAAACACTTCCTTTTTGTCTCCGTTTCCCTCTGCTTTTTGTGGTTTAGCCATTTCAGAAAAAGGCAGGAAGCGCAGTGAAGACCTGACCAGGCTCATGCCCTGGTGTCTATCAGCTACTTGGCCATGGAAAGCCCGTTCACCTCTTTGTCAAGCCCAGGCATGAAATACATCCTCCCAAATTAATTCAGAATGTCCAGGACCTACCCTTAATGCACCCGTACGTCTTCAGGGTGCGTACATAGTTTATTACAATAAACTCCTGAATTCTTTCTAGTTATGTCAGGTGGCAGCACGTGTGAAATACTTAGAAACCAGAGGAAGACTGAGTGTGCTCATCACCCCGTTTTATCCATGCTGTTTCTTCTGTGGCTGCAACCGGGATGCAAAGCACCATGCTTAGAAGCAGCCAGAGAAAGCTGAAGTCCACAGGTGTTTTAACCACGGTTTCTTGCCAGGAAAGGCAACACAGAGCCAGAGTCCTTCCCACAACGGTCCTTCAGCTACCCAGACTCAAAACAGCCAAGCCGAGGGAGTCTCGCCTTCGAAATAAAATAAAATGCATCTCACTAGATACAACTGCAACTAACTGCAGAGCAGCATTTTTATGGAGATGCAGCTCTGGTAGCAGTCACAGGTACTTCAGAACAAAGGAGTCTGCCAGTAGTAGCAAGCTGTTCAAGTTGTCCTTTGGGCTTTTTTAGGTTATACATCCCACAAGCTGCACGTTCTGGTTGGGTACAGCAAGCGTAAGAGGACAGATGTAAAACAGTAACTTCTGGAGACGATGACAGAAGGGCACAGACGTAAGTGAAGGTTGGTTAAATGTGATAATTTGTTCCTGTGATCCCAGTGCTGGAACCAGGGCTGGGGAAGAAGCAGCTACAGGGACAATGTGTAGAGTCCTTGCTGCAACTTGGAGGAACCAGTTCCTGTTCTTCACTTCTCCCCATTAGTGGGATGATGTCCATTAGCATGGCACTAACTACTTCAGAATAGACCTATTAAGGGATCTCAACGTGTCTTAAGGCAGCACAACACCTCCTCCCATTCCCACAGAGCTTTTCTGCCACATTTAATTGTGCTTGACCCTGCTTTCTACAGTGCTAGAGGTTCTCAGGACACTTATGCAGAGCCAAATCTGGTCCCAGGCACTTCAGCAGTCAATATACCCGAATAGAAAGAGACCACCCGTTGCTGGGGGTCCCCCAGCTTTGCCACATCACTGAAGGCGTGTCAACCCTCATGGGACCTACTCTGCCTTGTCTAAATGGACTAAAGCCACTATGTCTGTACAGCACCAAGCGCGGCAGAGGTCCGGGCTCAAGCTGTGCGCCCCAGATCCTGGGAAGCAGGAGAGGGACACGGTGACAGCAGCAGGTATATCTCATGTCCCTTGGTTCCCTTCCATCCATTCCTCACTGGTTCTGTAACGAAGCCACAACGCCGCATGTCGCAGCGATGTGCCCGGTACCAGACTGAATTCTATCTCGCTACCGCAGACACTGCAGGAAGAGAAAGTGGGTTAACCAGATCTCAAAGGAAAACAGCTAGCAGCTGCCAGTGGAATGAATATTTTTAAAAAGTGATCTCATGTGCCACAACTGAAAACTTATCTCTTAGTCTGACCTTTTGGATAGCGTAGGCCCTCAGACTTCCCTGAACTAGTTTTCGCTTTAAAATAGAAATACTACTGCTTAAAGTGCCTTTCTTAGGAAAGTATTTCTTTCCTTTTAGAATTTGCTTATGGAAAGCTTGAAAAAAAAATCTGACCTCTATTCAAAAATTTGAGCTTAGTCTCAAGTTCAGATATTCTAGTCTCAATATTTGGTTCTGGTTGTCCACCAGACCAGTTGAGCAGAGTGCCATGGACAACGGACAACAGATGCATCAGATCATAGATGTATCACCTGCAGATCATAGAATCACACAATGGTTTGGGTTGGAAGGGACCTTAAAGATCATCTAGTTCCAACATTCCCACTAGATCAGGTTGCCTAAAGCCCCATCCAGCCTGGCCTTGAACACTTCCAACTTCTCTGGGCAACCTGTTCCAGTGTCTCACCACCCTCACAGTAAAGAATTTTTTCCTCATATCCGATCTAAATCTCCCCTCTTTTACTTTCAAACCGTCACCCCTCGTCCTATCACTACACTCCCTGATAGTTTCCTACAGGCCCTCCTTTAAGTACTGGCAGGCTGCAATAAGGTGTCCCCGGAGCCTTCTCCTCTCCAGGCTGAACAACCCCAACTCTCTCAGCCTCTCCTCAGGTGCTCCAGCCCCCTGATCATCTCTGTGGCCCTCCTCTGGACCCACTCGAGTAGGTCCACGTCTTCAGCTCTGGGGGCTCCAGACCTGAAGACAGATGTCTCAATGCCGGCAAGCAGTGAACCCCGATTTGGAGTGCAAGGCACAGAAAGTCATGAAAAAAGTAGCTCACCGAAGAGAAACTGCTGCTCTAGGTCCCCAAGTCCTGCCACCTGCAGCAGCAGTTTCCAGGTAATCCTGGTCCCATTTGTCCCCTCAATTGTTCACCATTCATCTTCAACCCTTCCAGAATTAAAAACAGCAGAACCATTTTCCCTGGACCTGCCAGAATTGGAGGTCAACACGACCCACAATCCACATGCTCAGGCTAATGGATCTCACAATGCCATTAAATCCTTATTAATCGTTTTCTACCAGCCAATGCATTGTTTTTCCCCAAACACCAGGTTGCCAGCACAGTTACCTGGATCTTTCTGTTTGCCCTTTTATGAGCTTATATCTAGACCTTCTGGTTTCCTCAAGTGTCAAGACTCACTGAAAAAAGGATGGCCTGAAGAGCTATTCCTACAGTTATCTGGTCCCACAAAAGGTTGGACCAGATGATCTTCTGAGTTGCCTTCCAGCCTAGGCTATTCTATGATTCTATTTGCCATAAATTATCCAATTTTTAAAAAATGCATCTAAACTTTACCATCTGTCTCCGTTTTCCAAACAACACTAGGTTAAGTTACATTAGAAGGAGGCTGAGCTCTTCTGCATTTCCTGCATTACCAATAAGTATATCCCTTGCATCAAATAATAGGCCCATACCGTGGTTAAGAACAAGTTTTGTGCATGTTGGCTAGCCACAAAGCTAGCTTCTCAGCCCTAATTTCTCCCTCTGCCATTTTGATCTCCTGAGTCAGTATCTAATTGATAATTCTGCCCTATCATTTTTCCCTTCTTCCTGATCACTGCGCTTACCACCATAATTACTTTAGCTATTTTCCTTCCACGTCAGACTGCTTTTAATTGTTGCAGCCTTCTCTTCTGAAGTTTTAAAACCATTTTTCTGTTCGAACTGTTGTATTCACCTGACTGAAAACAAACCTGCTGCCAGTTGGGCTTGTTCACCAAATACCTGAGCAGCTCTTGATCACCTGCACCCAAGCAACTACTCGTTAACTGATCAGTTCCTGCCTCATTATCCATCCAGAGGAAGTCTTACAGGATTCCCAGGGACCAACAGGGTAATTTAGCTATAATTTAGATATTCTAAGGACAGCGAGATGCCTTTGGCACATCCTTGGGGATGTAGCAACAGAGGCTCTTTACCTGTCTGCTGCGGACAGAACAGGCGTCTTCCAGGGCACCGAATCGCACATTAAGGCAGTGGTCTAGCAGACAAGCAAGTGTTCTGTTAGGACACTTGCCCGTCTCTAGATGCCAACCACTGCAGTCAGATGAACCAATCCCCTTTCCAACACGTGCTACAAGTCGTCTTAAATTTGCTACTGCCACTAAAGCAGCAACCACTACCCCCAGGGGAACGACGGAGGCGATTTAAAGTCATTTGGCAAAACCAGCTACTAAAGAAAGTTGCACCCAAGTCCTGAAAGTGGTTTGGTTTATTTGTGTTTGTTTATTATTTGTTTTTAAAGGAGGAGGTTGGGGGATACCCTTCCTCCCCCAGCAAACTTTGCTCCTTGCCGCTCGCTGTCTCCCGTGCTTAGCTCAGCAGGCAGCTCCTAGTCTCACCACCCCTAAACTCCCACTGGGGAATAGGGGTGGAGGCAGCATTTTTCTGGCTCCCCAGCCTCACCCATGGGGCTAATTAATATTCCTTAAGCACCACACCCCTAATTACAATAGACTAAGTGAGCACAAAAGTGCTTTGGTCTCAAAAGTTTGACTTGTGTTTTTCCTGTGAATTTACATTCTGCAGAATACCCATTAAGTCCATGTTTTTAATTACGGCATCAAAACCTCTTGATTAGAGTACAAAAAATCAGCGACTCTGAAATTAGAGCACAAAAAAGCTCATTCTCCCAGTCCTGCAGCGGAGCGGTTGACCAAGAAAACATTTCTATCCGAAGCAAAGGATGCCACGTCCCAGACAGTGACACACACTCAGCGCCGCAGCGCAAGAGCTTGGATACGAGATGAAAGCTCGCCTTATTAGAATAAATTAGGATAGAGCAGATTTAGCAATGCTAGGGAGGACCTGGGGCAGCTCTTGATGTTACAGGCTGCAATATAATCGCTGGCCAGAGCTGTATAGCCTTTTTCAGAAGATCACGTGTGATGGGCTTACGCGGTGGAACGCCTCCAGGACCGTCCCGCGCGCCCTGCGCTTGCACAGACCGTGGCCCTTGACCGCATCCGCCGTCTACGCAGGACACGGGACGGGAACAGAGCCGGCAGTGTTTCTCCAAACCCTTTTGAGTGCTTCCATGCAGTCGCAGCAAGTGAGGATGGAAAAGAGCAATAAAGGGCAAGGCTGTCCCCCTGCCAGGGAACGCTTGCTCTCAGTAGTCCTTTACCACTTCTTAATCGCGCCTTTGCTGTCGGTACCTGTTGTATATAGGAGTTGGCCACGTGAGTGCAAGCATTTACCGGGGAGCAAGGCGTACGAAGGAGCATTTGACATTCTGTTACTTCACTTTCAGCACAAAACCCCAAACTGTGAACCTAATCAAAATACCGAAAAAACCCACGGAAACGGGATAATCGGCAACAGCAGGCAACTTCTGCTCTGCGAGAGTTTAAGCACGGCAGCCAAGCTCAGTCCAGAAGCCCATCAGCCTCCGCTGTCAAAACTGCTGACAGATCTCCATCTGCCCAGGAAAAGAGACTCTGGATATCGCCTCCCTCCACCGTCCCCGCTCTCCCCAAGGCTTTTACAGCTCGGTTATTGACAGCTTCAAAGAGGGAAGCCCGGGCATTACAGCCTGCTCTTGCTACAAGGAGCATGGCACCAGGTAGCCTTTGGGGCAGCACAAAACCAAGAGAAGACGAGTTTCAATAGGATGTTTTATTATCCAAGTTTTCGCATCCAGAAGCGTGACCGAGCCCAGCAAAGCAAAAGAAAGTCACATTCACGAAACACATTCATGTCAAACCTGCTACGAGTGCCATCAGCGACGTAAGGCTGTTGTATCTACAAGCCTGATGCCCACCTCCTTCCACAGAGACGTCCCGTCATCCCTTCATCTGCCATCTCACAGCATCCCTTCGGGCTGCTCAGGAGACGAGTCTTCAGGGCGACCTTCTTCTTCCTTTCGGTTGACAACGCATCCAGCTGAAGGGTCTGATTTGGGGTGCTTGGCAGACGGGCTGTGCAGCGAGTCGTTGCATGCCTCCCCGCGGAGAGCGAGTGGGCAGGCTATCTCCAGAGGGCCTGGCAGAGAGCCCTCCCCTCCGAAGCCGTGTGGGTGATGGCACTGCCCTCCTAATCCAGCCTCCCCCAGGGTTTTGCAACAGAAAGAACCACAGAGAAGCTGTTTGCTGGAGCCAGACAGCTCTTTCAGAAGAGTTTAATTACTTGGGCTCCTAAATATGTGACGCTTAGACGGGAAACGAGGGGTTGCTTCTTTTTTTTTTTTTTTGTTTGTTTGGGCTTCCCCCCCCCCCAAAGTTTGCAATCTACCCACTTCAGAGCCCATTCACAATAATTCGCCTGCTACAAGAACCTGAACAGAGTAATTATAAACAGGAGGAGACCGCCCAGCAGCCACACACGTTATTTCCCATCGACTTACAGAGCCCTAATCCTGATGCTTTAAGACAACAGATCTGCCTTATTTCAGAAGAAAAAGGAAATTAAAAAAAAAAAAAGGGAAGCCTGACCTCACCATATATTGGTTTTGAACTCGCAGCTGCAGCAGATGGCTTGCAAAGGGGATGAAGAACAGGCTCCGATTATAAAGGGAAGAGAAAAAGAGACCTGACACAAGAAGAGGTCCTTCTGCTAAGGCAGAAGCTTAACTCTGGATGGGGCAAAACCCCGTTTTGCCCAGGCAGAAGCAGTTTGGAGAAGATCTAAACAGCCTCAGATACATGGTGCAATCAACACAAGATCTGGGCTTTAAATCCTACATATTTAATATCTGAGGCAAATAGTCAAGAAATGACACTATACAATCCATTTTTAATGCTCCGTATTTTTCTCCCTGATGTCACCTTCCGCCTAAAAAATTTCCTGAGTAACAATTTATCCTTAGTAGTTTAATATTAAAGTAAAATTACAACAGAGGAGGGATTCTGGGTGTAATGATTCTCCCAGTTAGAAGCACCTATTTCGTAAATGAGGTATTTCCTACTGATTGCTTTAGGACGGCTGAAAGAGGCTCTTTTATTCTTTTGAGTCAAAGGCACAGGGTGTTGATACTAGCCTGAGTTAGACACCGTGGCCTGGCAGCTACTCTTTAAAAGCCACTGCTTTTTTTCTCCCTTTCCCCCTCGAGGACATCCTTCCACCCTACCTCACCCCAACTCTGTCCCCATTAGAGTGACCGATGACCACCAACCTGCTGTCAGTCAAACCACCCTCCTCCTCCTCCTCAATCCAATCCATTTTAACCATTATTTTAGCAGGTAGGTAGCGATAGGACAAGGGGTAACAGTTTTAAGCTAAAAGAGGGGAGGTTTAGACTAGATCTAAGGCAGAAATGTTTCACACTGAGGGTGGTGAACCCCCGGCCCAGGCTGCCCAGAGAGGTGGTCGATGCCCCGTCCCTGGGAACACCCCAGGTCAGGCTGGACGGGGCTCTGAGCACCCTGCTCTGGTTGGGTACGTCCCTGCTCATGGCAGGGGGGCTGGGCGAGAGAAGGTCCCTTCCCACCCAAACTATTCAGTGATTATCCACACACCACGATCGCATAAGCTCACTGTAAAGAGCAGCTTATTAGCTCTTCTGAGCCTGAGGTTTGATGCCATGGTGATACCATGGTGATACTCCTGCCTTGCTGTTTTTTCCATGGTGATCAGGCAAAAAAACCCCAACCCAACAGTAGTAGAACAACCACTACAGCTTTTTGACTTATTTCCTCTTACGGGAAGAATCAGATGTCATTTTCAATAGCTTAAATGTCAGAAGGTAAGTTTATCTCATGTTATGCAGCACCAACTGCCCACCTTTTACTTCTTTGGGGCCATGTCTCCATTCCCCCAGCTTCTCCTACATTGCAGAATTCAGGAATGTGTCATTTACTTTGCCATGTTTTGCCAAGATTTATTTTAATTGGGCTCCAATTAGGCCAAATGACTTATTATCACTCGAAGACTAGTCTTGAACTAATGCTTGAAACCACTATTATGCTTCCAGTTATTCACCAAACAACTTGGAGAAAGTCGCTCTGAATAATGTCTCCGTTTCCCAAACCGTACAACTGGGAAAACCCTGACCTACTTGGCAGGAGCGTGGAGAGCCTGCGTTCTTTTTTTTTCTTTTTAATGATTTAAGACAACCCAAATGCGAGGCACTGGAGAGATGGGAATTCCACAAAGTCATTAACAGAGCACCAGAGGGACAGCTTGAAAGCTAGTTATCAGTATTTTTCCTGTAATCCAAAATCCCTCTATCAATTTGCCAAAAGCCTAATCAAACAAACCTTACATCGTGCTTTGACAGTTGCCAGACTGAGGTTTGTAGACGAGGAGAGGACTCCGAATGAAATCACAGAAATCACAGAAACACTAG
>NW_010545424.1:0-709 GCF_000687285.1 Phaethon lepturus
AGCCTGTGCGTCAGGGGTGAGGAAGGATCCCTCTTGGCGCAGTCCTCGGCAGATCCGGTTGTCAACGTGCATGGCGGGGTCTGTACGCATAACCAAAAGCGTAGTACGGCCACATAGCGTGCACGCGCATGAGGCTGCGTATCTCGGAAGCCTCGTCCTGGGAGAGCTGTAAGAAGATGTCAATCTGTCGTTTTGGGTGGATGACAGTTGAGTTACAGAAGAGGAAGGGAGGGGGAAAGACAGACAAAGATGCGTCCAAACTGTCAAATTGTCACGGCAGCTCCGAGAGCGGGAGGTGCGGTGAGTTTAGGACTCTCGGGGCCATCGTGCTCCTCTACGGCATCCCAGTCCCTCCCTGCCCCTCCCGCCTTTTTGTTACCGCTGTCGTATTTTTTGCCTCCCTCCACCTCGCTCTCTGTCTCTCTGTCATTTTGCCTGTTTGTTTTTGTGTTCTCTCTGTGCTTCTGTCCTGTTCGCTGTCCCTGTTTTTTTTTTTTCATAGTTGTCATGGTTTAACTCCAGCCAGCCAGTAAGCCCCACGCAGACGCTTGCTCACTCCCCCCAGTGGGATGGGGGAGAAAATCGGAAGGGTGAAAGCGAGGAACCTCGTGGGTTGAGATAAAGACAGGTTAATAGGTAAAGCAAAGCCACGTACGCGAGCAAAGCAAAACACTGAATTCGTTCACCGAATTCACCGTCGGCGGGCAGG
>NW_010545424.1:977-1328 GCF_000687285.1 Phaethon lepturus
AACATTATTTTCATCCCAAAAGGAAATCTTGGCACTATACCAACTATGAGGAAGAATATTAACTTCATGCCACCTGAAAGCAGGACAATCCTGTGCCTCAGCCTTGCAGCCTATCGCTATTCTTGTCTTTCTCCATCTGTCTGTTTTCCTAGCCCAGTTTTTTTAGTTCCTCATCATTTGCCCTTCAGCCCTTTGCAATTCCTGCCCTTCCCCCGTCACCATTCTCTCTGCCTGGATCCACACCCCTATATTTTAATTCCTCTTTCTGTGCCTCGTGTTGTAGACATACTTTTTTATTTTTAGATTCTCTTGTTCCAGGTCCCTGTTTGTATGCTGTAATGTCTTTCCTCT
>NW_010545424.1:1598-1856 GCF_000687285.1 Phaethon lepturus
CTTCTCCTGCAGCGTATCACTTTCGTATCGGGTTTACGTGGCAAGGTTTTGTTAGGTGAGGGTGGAGGCAGGGCTGCAGGGGTGGGTTCTGTGACAAGACACCAGGAATTGCACCCACATTGGGCACGGCCAGCTCCAAGATGGATCTGCTGCTGGTCAATCTGAGTCCACCAGCAACACCTGCGGTGCCTGTGTGATGCTGTATTTAAGAAGGGCCAAAAAATGCCGCGCAGAAGGTGCGATAGAGCGAGCGTGAAA
>NW_010545424.1:2081-3619 GCF_000687285.1 Phaethon lepturus
CAGCTGGGGTTCTGTGGAAAGGAGCCCGTGCGGGAGCAGGCGTTCTGGCGGGCCCCGCGGCAAGGACCCGACACCGGAGCAGAAGAGAGTGCGGAGGAAGGAGAGGTAGAGACAAGACACGACAAACTGACCCCAACCCCCGCTTCCTGTCCCCCTGCGCCGCTCGGGTGGAGGAGGTGAAGAAGTCAGGAGCGAAGATGAGCCCGGCAAAAGAGAGAGGGGTGGGGAAGAAGTTGTGGGGTTTTTTTTTAGATTGTTCTTACTGCTTATTACCCTACTCTGATTTTGACTGAGAAAGAATTAAATTAATTAAATTACTTTCCCCGAGTCGAGTTTGTTTTGCCTGTGACAGTAATTGATGTCTCTATCCTTATCTTGATGCACCAGCTTTTTCATTGTATGTTCTCCCCCTGTGTTTTTGAGGAGGAGGAGTGATACAGAGGCTTTGGGGGCCCCGGCAGCCCGCCCCAGAGGCTTGGGGGCACCTGGCAGCCAGCCAAGGTCATTCCCCCTTCTTTCAGGCTCCATGTCCCTACTTTTTAATTCATGCCCATTTTTCTTGTACTCCACCGCTTTGGAAATTCCCTTTCCACCTCTCCATTCCTATTTTTTAAATTCCTGCTATATTTCTTGAACCTAGTCGCTTTCTACGTTTCCTCGCTACCTTTCCCTCTTTCCGTCTTCCTGACTTAATTTTTTATTTCTTGCCTCCGTGTTTCACACCGTGTCATTTTTCCTCCGTACGTCTCCTTCTATGCAGCTCCACGTGCCTATTTTTTCATTGTGGTCTATGACTATTTTATCCCGTCACTTTTAAAATTTTCTACGTCTTCCTCTATCTCCCTGTCTCTAATTAATAATTCTTCCCTCTCTGTCCTGTACCGCGCCGCTTTTTTTACCTTTTTTTCTACATCTCCTTCTGTCTGTCACCCTGTCCCTGTTTGTTAGTTTTGGCCTACATTTCTCGTACCCTGTTGCTTTTTGAAGTTTTCTTTCTATGCGTACCTTTACCCCGCTCTCCGGTTCTATTTTTAATTTCTTGCCTATGTTTCTTTCTCCCCTATCGGTTTCCCCAGCCCTTGCCTTTTGTTTATCTTGTCCTGCCGGTCCCTTTCACTGTTCTGTGTTGCTCCCCGTCTCTCTCATTTATTCCTCCATCTGCGCATCTGTGTTTTTTGGCGCAGTCTTTCCCCTCTCCTCTCTCTGCACCGTCGTCCCGGACCCCGTCCCTGTATCGTTCACAGCATCCCATTTTCTGGCTCCCTGTCCCACACCTGTTCTCTACGTCCCTCTGTCCTTCGTCTTGCTTGTCTCTTCCCTCTGTCTCCTGCTGCCTTTGGGCACCGAGCCTCACAACTGGGATTTCTTAGGTGCGTTAGCCAATAACCTTTTCCAGCCTCCTGTGTCCCCCCCTCGTGGCAGTTGCAGCCCTCAGGGGCTGCGGACAGGCGCAGGGGAGGGAGCCACGTGCCTTGGGGCTTTGGCCATGGACCCTGTTCCCGACGGGCTCCCGCTGGGGCTGGGGGCGGCCCAGCGCT
>NW_010545424.1:3755-4715 GCF_000687285.1 Phaethon lepturus
AAGACAGGATCCCTCCGAGCCATCCGTGATAGAGAAGACCACCAGAATGGGAGGAAGCTTCGCAGATGAGGAACATCGAGGTGTTCGCTGCGTGCTGCCGAGCAGGGGAAGGTCGGGCAGGCGGCACCGCAGAGGAGGAAGGAGCAGAGGCAAAGAGAGAAGCGTCGGGGCGGGGGAGGTAGCCAGCTCGGGTCTCCAGCCGGCCGCAGGAGCCGTGGCGAGTCACGCGTTCCGTCGTGCACATCCCGGTCCGTCTCTGCCGCCCTGCTCCAGCCCTCTGCCTGCCTCCCTGCCTGTCCCTGCCTCGGTCTCCCTCTCTGCTGGCTCGCCTACCTGCCTGGCTCCCTGAAAGTTGTTACTCATTTGCTGAGTCTGCCCCGTGCCATTTCACCTATTGATTTTTTTCTATGTTTCCCTCGCGGCGGCTCCCTCTCTCCAGTTTTTAATGCTTTCTTGCGATTCTTGTACCCTGTTGCATTTTAATATCTCGTTCTACGGTTCCCTCTCTCTGGCACCCTGTCTGTGTTTTTGAATTATTCACTCAGTCCTGTACTCCGTTGCTTAAAAAGTGTCTTCCTGTGTTTCCTTCTATCTATCTCCTTGTCCCTATTTTTAAATTATTTATTTCCTGTGCTTCTTCGGTTCCCTCTCTCTGGCACCCTGTCTGTGTTTTTGAATTATTCACTCAGTCCTGTACTCCGTTGCTTAAAAAGTGTCTTCCTGTGTTTCCTTCTATCTATCTCCTTGTCCCTATTTTTAAATTATTTATTTCCTGTGTTTCTTGTACCCCATTGGTTTTAAAATTTTCTTATTATGGTTCCTTCTATCGGTCTCCCCGTCCCCGTTTTTTTAATATTCCTGTGTTTCTTGTACTCCATAGGTATTTTTATTTTCTGTGTTGTGCTCTGTCTACCTCCCTGTCCCTATGCTTTAATTCTTGCCTATGTTTCTCATATTCAG
>NW_010545425.1:0-23516 GCF_000687285.1 Phaethon lepturus
CAGTGACAGTAATTGGTGAGCGATGTCTCCCTGTCCTGATCTCGACCCACAAGCTTTTCTCTCCCAGCTCCGGAGGGCAGTGACAGAGTGGCTTTGGTGGGCACCTGGCACCCAGCCCAGGTCAACACACCACAGTATTGAAAGCTGAAGCTAACAGCCCCTGGGCTGGCTCACTGGCTTTATTCCCTTCCCAGCATCCGTGATACGGTTGCCCTGGAAATTCCTGCCTTCGTGATCCCCCTTTGTCTGGCGGTTCCTGACACAGATGTGTGTTAGGGTTGCTGTAGCAATTCCTGCTTGTTGGATATGTAATCCTGCAGTTCCTCATGCTGATATTTGTGTGGGTTTTGTTCCTCCTTCCCCAAGTTGTTTGTGCAGCCGTGGGTCATTGTTGGCCACCTGCATGGACATCCTACAAATATGGGTGGTTGGGTACAACTGTTAGACATGTCTGGAAATACAGTAATTTGTTGTGGTTTTTCATTTTAATGCTAAATTCTATAAAATCTAATCCTAAATGACTTCCTAGTATCATAAACCAAAACTGAGGCAGAGTCAGAAACAAAATGTAGCCCATGCTTTAAGCTTAGGACTGTTTATCTTCTCTGTGGCCAGGTTGTAGAGAAGATGGTAGCTTTACTTGTGATTGTGGTATGTCAGTGTTCGGTGGTGAAACCTTTGTGATAAGACAGAGCTAATGGTGAACTCTCTGATCTACTTTATAGATCCTTACGTATTTTACCCAACTTCAGATGTTTAACTGACTCACCTGAGTTTGAGCCATATCAGCCCATGTTCTTTCTCTAGTCCATCAAGCAGGAAAAGACAACAGCAGGGGTTGTTCAGCCCATTCAACAGCCCATTCAACAGCCCCATCTTCTGATTTTTTCTCCCCGTTGACCACGGTGGATGTCCACAGTTGTAACAGCCTTGGTGTGCATTGTTACACATCAGAATTCACCGTTCTAGAGGTGATTATGAAATTCCAAACATCTCTGCACCTTCTGTCTGCTGCTATTGATCGACCAAAAATGCTTTCTGTGTAGTACTTACTGGTTTTGGATGGAAGTCAGATATCAAGGTCTCTCTAGAAATCCTATTAGACACTTCACTGCACTTTCGTAATCCGAAGTACTTTTAAAACTCTACTTGAAAGTAGAAGGCTTAGAAACGACGGACAGTCTCCTTAAGTACATCACCCACAGGGTAAGGATGGAGACCTACATGCTAACGGAGTGGCCTGCTTTTTAATTCCTTTCCTCTTGATAATGCAAGTGTAACACCGATATGCGCAAGTCCTGTGGCAGCTTTGCATCACATTTCAGGTACTTAATTGATTACTTCCTTCAAACAAAACTTTTAAGGACTGAATCACCCTGTACCCGAGCTGTTACAGCACTTGTCTGAGTAGTACACTTTAGCTACTGAATAAATCACTTCAAAAACTTGAAGAAAAGTACTCAGTCTTTCATAATAGTGATGGAGAACTTTATTCTGTGTGATGATTGTCTTGAATACAACTATATAGAGGTAACACTTGTACTCTAGAATGAATTAGAGTGATTTTCTCATGACTGAGTGGTCATATTGCCTTGGAGACACTCTCCACAGGTGCAAAAGAATATAAGAATATCCAGAGACTTCAGCTTTGTCAGTGAAGAATTTGTCGAATTTTCTTTCTGCAGGGTATGAAAGATATTTGATGTCAGTCTCATAAATTTCAGGAGCAAGCATCCCCTGCTCTCATTCAACCATTTCTGTGACAGAGAAATCAGTGCTTGACTGACACTCAAATGAATAATTCTAACAAGGGGACCCACTACTAGTGAGCCACTTCATTTTCTTTTCTTTTTTTTTTCTTAAATATTTTTTAATTCTTTGCTTGTGACTATAAATGGCAAAGTTATTGGCTGATTAATCGTGGTTTTAACAATATTGGAAAATTCACAGATGCCAATTCTGATCCTTTATGCATAAGAAGGAATGATTTCTGTACTGATCCAACTCAGAAGGCGTTAAGCGTAGTAATGAACTGACTGGGCTCATGCCCATGGAGCTTTGTATTAAAGCTTACTCATGAAATAACAGTTTAAAAGAAAAGGGTAGAAGTATGCGAAGGAGATTTCTATTTACCAATTATGCAAACATAACCCCCAAAACATCTGAAACACCACACTAGCTGTAATAATTTGCATAAAACTTTTAGTAGATCATAAAGCTGTATTTTTAATTAATGTATTGGAAAAATGAAACACGATAACTTTACCATAGTGTATTCCAGTATGCTGAAAACATTATTATGTCATGCTGGCATATTGTGATAACTCATTCTGGGATATTTTAATAACTTACTGGAATAATGGAAATAGGTAGGAGGCTGAAATGAGAAGCGTGGTAGGCTGGGAGTGAGGAGACCTGGAGGGTGACCATCAGCCTCCTAATGCTGCACGGGGTGGCCTCTGCCTTTGCGGTATGTTAGTGATATCCCAACAGCAAAAATGCTCTAAAAGAACATTTGAATAGTAACAGCAGAATAATTCTGCAGCTGATGACAGGGTGTTTGCACTACGTGAGGGAAAGCAGAGAGATGCAGATTTGGAAACCTGAGACTCAGTTTTAAGCTGATCAGGAAAGGTCCGTAGTAATAATTCCATAAAATGCCCTAAGTCTCTCCATGAGAAAATGTGGATAAAAATTACTATTTTACAGATATTCAAACCATTGACAAACTAAATACAAAGGGAGAGCTGTACTAAATTCCGGAGTCTTAAAGAAATGTGGACTTTGTTCTTCAGAGCTCATCCCTTCCTCCCCACTTCTGCATGTGAGAACAGGAGAACAAGGCATAATTTTAGAGTTTTTGAGTACAGTTGCCTTTATGTGACCTAAACAAAAGCTACATTCATCTGCCTGAAACTGTAGGAACTCGTATGCACCCTCTTGAAAGAGTTTGATTGGGAAGCTGGAGTGCACATCTTGAAATATTATTTTCATGTTTCTTTTTAACTTGAACCTTTGATCCTCCCGGCCCAGCAAGGAAAGCAAAGTGCATAATACGCAGCAAAACCTAGTTCAAAGTTACTCCCTCTCCTCCCATAAAGGTGGAAGCTATGCACATCTGAAAATTTTAAGCTCCGAAGAGGAAATCTAATGGATGTGAGCAATTTCTGCTTAATTAGTAGTTTGGAGAGTTAGAGCTACCATATGAATAATAAGAACCTATTAACAACTCACACCGGTAAGTCGTTTTGTAATGCTGGAGGACGCTGCATGGTCTCCCCTGGTCTATACGGACTGGTGCAAGGGACTCTATACGGCACGGCAAGAGATTGGCAGCTGGGGTGGTCTTGTCTTTGCGCACCTTGGTGCAAGCGTTACTGTTCAGGTGATGCACTGGAGTTTTGGGTTACACGAATGTCAAACTTTACAGTTCCCTGTGTTATGCAGGGAATAAAACTTTAAAAAAAAAAAGATAATTACAAGTGACAAGAAATGAGGATAACACTTTTAGATCTGAACTTATATTTTAACAAACATACCAGTAGGAATACAAAGGGTTTCATCAAATTCACCTTCATCTTAACTGCGGATCAGATTAAATTTGACCCTTATGCATAGATGAGGCAAAAAAGCATTTTGTTTTATTGTGAAGGGATGGAAAAAAGGTTCTTCATTTTCTTTAATCTTTGCAGATGACAGTTGTGGATTATAAAAAAGACATGAAAGGGAACAAAAAAGCTTTTTAATGTAGTTTTAGGTTGTTTTCTTCCCTTTGCATTTTTAATACAAAATGGAGCAGTGAAAATCAAACAAAAATATGTTAAATTTTATGCATCTCACTGTTTCCCTCATAGATCACAGTAAAGCACAACACTAACAAGTAAAGGCACTTTGACACTCCAGGGACTGTTCATTTTCTTTCTTGCCTTTGAAAACTGACTGTCATTTAAAGAATGCTTCCATTTCTGCAAATACCTCATGCAACAATTTTCTTTCATTTCTCCCTGGCTTTGCTTTGCTTACAGAGCATGGAGAAACTGCTCACAAGAAAAGGGTCAGTTTGAGATCCATGCACTATTTACGTTACAAACAGATCTTGCATAACTCCCGAAATCAGATATTGTGTAGATTTTAAAAGTGCCCTTGTGTTAAAGTGAATTTTAGCCTGCCCATATACCACTGTATAGGAATCTGCTCATGCACTTCGGCTGACTTTCTGTGAAGCATTTTAGTTTGTTTACGCCTCAATTCTCCAGCTGTAAAAAATAGTTAAAGAGGCTTCCCTGACAAAATGATTAGGAACTATTACAACAGATGGAACAAAAGAGCTCAATATTGCTCTTCGTTGGTGAAGAAGAGAATGCCTAAGAATAACTCATAATCCCAAATTATGATATAAATAATACAGATAGCCAAGAATATTTTGGTTTTTATATTAATTCATCAACCTCCCCCCAAAAATGCTGTCTTACAAGGCGTAGTTTTCAGGGAAAAGGATGGATACAACACTGTGCTTTGCCTTCCGGAGTGTTACCGATCTCTCAGTCACAGATGCCAAGGAGATCAAAACAGCTAAGTGACCCAGGCTTATAGGTGCGTATTTGCTTGGATGAAAGACTTAGTTTTTGCCAAGGAAAACAAAACCTCTCCTCATGGTGCAGCCTTCATTGTTATTTTTTCTGTACGAGTGCCTGAAGAAACCCTGCCCACACACAAGTTAAGCCTCCTGGTACATTAATGGTGTTTCCACTAATGTCGGGAAGCATCTCAAGTCACATCTATTCATTTTTTATTCATTTGTCCATATGACTTACACTTCATTTTCTGCTACACTACTTTACTTTTCCTGAGTTCAGTTGCATTTGTAACATCAATAACAAATGTATGATACGCATAGGGATTTTTTTTGTTGTTTTGCATCCCCACCGACACGGAGTGCACTGAGCTTGCAATGCACCACGGGAGTTGTAAAGGTTCACATCTCCGCAGGAGACAAGCCCTATTTCTAAGCATGCTCAAATTACAGTCTTTGCTTAAAAAAAAGCCCTGCATACTTTGTTATAATGCACACAGGACATAGCTCACAGGAGAAATCAGCAAGCAGGCATAATGTATTATGAGATGACATCTTAAAAACAACTGTAAATATGGATTTGCTGTTCATCTCCTGAACTGCATTAAAATAAAAGCACTTAACAGATCCTCATTATAAATTCTTTTTGCTCTGTTAAACACTTTCCCTAGTGTTTTAAAAGTTAAGTGTTTCCAGAATCAGCCTGAGTACCTATAAATATACAGGCACCCACAGAATAGTGAGGCACATCATTGCCGTCCAGCTGCAGCAACGTTTTGATGCCATGACCTTCACTGGTTCACTGTAGGGCCACGTCCTCCCTGCGCTGCACGGTGCGCCCACCCAAAGGCTCCACGGCTCCAGGGTAGGTCTATGTTGACTTCTCGGGATGATTCACTGAGAGATGTCTTGCCCAAGGACACAGCCTGTGAGAAGACAAGGAGATCCAGTTGCTGCAGGATACTGCTGGAGCTCACACTGCAGCAGAGTAAGGCAAAGTCCCAGGTATTGCTGCCTGACCAAATTTTTCAAAGACAGCTGAGTCCTAGTTTGTCATCCAAAGAGCTTGGACATGCCCTTAACAGTTGTAACAGATTCAACGGTGACATTGTATTTAAAATTACAGGTTAGATTGTATTTGTTTGAAATGTAGATGTGTAGGACCCCCCTCTGTCCCACGTCCCTCACATCTCTGTGAAGCAGATGGGCAGAACTGTGCTCCTCAGGGACAATTTTTAATTAAATATAGGAAATATTTTAAGCATGTCTACGTATTAACATATCTTTATTATTTGTGCTACAGTAATGCCCAAAGGTTTGAGATGAAATCAGGGTTTCATTGTCTAGTTAATGTAGAAACATATTGTAAGACTCTACTTCAAAAAGCTTATAAGCAAAAGACTAAAAGAAATAGAAAAAAAAAGTTAATACCATATGGACTGGAGACACACAAAAAACGGTGACTTGTCCATCATTTCTTGAGAAGCTTGTGACATACTGCGGATGTGAATCCAAGTTTCTACTGTTCTCTATATTCACTCTCCAAACAAATGTTTTTGTCTGAAGAGGGGTTTTAACATTCAGGTGGGAATTTTCCTAGCCCAAAAGTTTCAGATTTTTGATGCCTCAGTCAGCAATCTACATTGCTCTTTCAGATTCTGAAGAGAAGGAATTGATTTTCACGAGGTACTGATACTCCTGATGCTTAAAGATATTAGTTAGCTGACTTTGTTTAAACATTGGATGAAACCTTTTGGCATGGAAAAAGTGTGCCAATTTCCAAAACTTACATTTTGTGCTTTTCATTCACAAAGAAGATATTAAGCCCATCGTCTCTAACCTTGGAAAATGCATTCTTGAATTTTACAGCGTTTGAGACGTTTAACTTAATTGATCAAAGTTCTTCTCTGTTATTATGGATTGTTCGGTTTACCAGAAGATGTAAATACATGCTAATTCTGTTGTGTTAGAGAAAGGATAATTCACTGGTAGGTCTCTTATTTCATTGAAACAATACATGAGCTCTTTATTACCCATTTTAGCCTTTCTGATAGTGACTCCTTTCCAGATTACCTGATACATTCAATGAAGTAACATCACAGAAATTATCTCCTCATCCACCACTGACATGCTGCTGTTGTTGATGTACAAAGTGTCTAGAAGGAATAAAATAAAACTGTTTTTCTCTAGCTGACAACATAGGAGAAACACATTTGGACAATTTCACCATGATAGTCTATTCTAGTGGAATATTTATAGTTACATTTGCTAATAAGATTAAAAGATATTTATTTTTTTAAAACATGGATATAATTTCCCTAGATGGTGCTAAAATCTGCTTCTAAGCTTTACGCTCCAAGGCAAGTGTATGTTGTCCAAGAGGTGGAATACAGCACTTACTGTTTCATTCAATGAGGTTTAATCTGCTGGCCATTAGGTGCCCAGTGGATATTTGTAAAATCAGACTCAAGGCACTGATCTTTTTGGGGGCTGCTGTACAGTCCATTTCTTGAGGGTAATTTCTGCTCATCGGAGGCTTCTGAGCCCCAGGCAAGACACCGCTGATGCTCTAATGTCATATGTGGCACGGTTTATTATGCCTGGATATCTGACTAGCCCTGACACTGCAGCTCTCAAAGCACAATTTTATTTAGTAGTCTAGTAAATGCAGAATGTTTTCTCCAAGGCCTGACCCCAGCACCCTCCCTTGTGAAGAGATTCCTCCTGAATTTGCAAGGAAACCCCTCAGATTCCCTCTGAGCTGTCTCACACAGCAGGATCTCCAGCAGGATCTCCACCTGCTTTGGGCTTGTTTGTTGTGGCACTGCTAGCTGAAAACTTGGGCTCCTTAAGGCATATAGGGTGGTTTCCATTTTCCTGGGAGCGTTCCCCAGCCCTGGCAGTCCGGACGACCGCAGCCCTGGCTGCAAGCCTCCGTTTCAGGCCCAGGTGACGGAAGTACACCACATCTGACTGTGATGTTGGAAGTGCTTTTCTCTCTTGATTCCTCAGAATTCAATAACCCTTGTCTGCAGAGTTTATACTTCAATTTGACATTTGTCCTATAGATAGATTACGTTTTCCTGGCAATAAAGTAATGTTACTAAGTCTAGGAACTGGTATTGGTACTACTGATGGCGAGGTGTAATGTCTTCACAAACCCAGACAGGAGTAAGTGAGGCTGTTCTTGGGTTGCTTTTTGAGATAATTGTGAATGATGGCTTTTCTACCCTATAGAGGGTCTTTCAGCATCAGTGGCAATGGCACGATGCGCAGGGCATAGACATAATTCTCTTGAAGACCTTTTCTACTGTTTCTCTTTTAACAGCATTTCCTGCAGGGTTAGTCTGCTTACAACAAAATCTAGCGTTTGTGTTTCCGCTCCTTTCGTT
The DNA here is from genome assembly GCF_000687285.1 of Phaethon lepturus. Taxonomy (NCBI): domain Eukaryota; kingdom Metazoa; phylum Chordata; class Aves; order Phaethontiformes; family Phaethontidae; genus Phaethon; species Phaethon lepturus. The sequence continues at coordinate 7,966 of NW_010545425.1, forward strand.
GCTAATAAAGAGAAGTCAGTATGCTTTTGGTGAAGCAAAGAGCGAGAGCAGCAGAGAAGACAGAAAGCTCCAATGTCAGCAGCTGGCTTAGAACTTCCTCCTCAGCTCAGCATCAAAGCGAGGTTCCTGCTCTCATCATGTTTGTGTGAGCAGGTTTAATTATCACAGAATGACTTAGGTTGGAAACGATCCCTCGAGTCATATGGTCCAAGTCTTTCTTCAAGGAGGGCCAGCTTTGAAGGTAGCTCTGGGTCACACCAGCGTCATCTGCAGCTGACTTCTGAGCACCTTCCAGGATAGGTGTTCCATAGTCTCTCTGAGCCCCTGCCTCAGTGCTTGACAATCCTCATATTTATTTTTTTCCTAATAATTAATAGGAATTTCTCTTGCTTCTATTTCCACCCTGTCCTTTACTGCAAGACATTGTCAGGCCCCATCTGTTTTGACAAGTTATCTTTGTTTCCACTTTGTCTACAGGGAGGCTATAGCTCCTTATGATGGATACCTTACTGCTGTAGCTGCTACCCAAGGGTAGACTCCTGTAGTGCACAGTTAAAAACAGCTTAGTAAGGGAGAAAAAATAAGTGCAAAAGATGGCAGCTTTCTTCAGCAAGCTCTGGCAGTGTGAGCACGTTCTTATTCTGTACTCATAGATTCACGCTGGTGCTCAAGCAGGGTAAAAGGGATCAGATCTCAATGAACTGCTGCTTCGCTTTTGGTTAGGATCAGAAGAGGCACTGACAGAGGTGTTGGGGGAAGGTTATTGAATGTATAGCTTATCTTTATTGCTGTTTTATTTGCTACATTGCATTAGAAAGAATTCAGATGTTTTCAAGCACAAGACAGTAGCTCTGAGTGGGATGACCAATGTTTTCATGATAACCAGGAGACCCCATCTTAGCTTTGGTTCTCCCAGGGTACCAATCCGTAGAGTACTCTGCAGGTCCCTCATGTCAGGTAATTGTTAAAATGGGAAATGAGAAGAGGACTTGAGAATGAATTTTTATTTGAGAGATAAAGGAGCTGATCTGGAAAATCAGCTGAGTGTGCTGCCCTCTTTCCAGCACTGTAGTTTAAGGTGAGGAGCTTTCCTTGAGTTGGAGTTCACATCTAGTTGTCCAGCATTTATTTTATGTTTATAGTTTAAAGAGAAAATTAAATTATACATGAAAACTCAACATTTGTTAAAAGATCCTATGTAATGGCTGTAGAGATGTCACAATTTTACCCTCTTAAAGAAGATAACAGCTGTGGTATCTTGAATGAGTTGGTATTTGTTGATTATTTTCTTTTTCAGAACAATATCTGTCAGTAGAAGAAATCGATTTTATTCATGCTTAGTTTGAACTTCTTGTACTTTTTTTTTTTTAAGTTGAACTGCAAAATACAACTTTATTTCCAGAGCGTGTTCCACACTGACATGGGGATTCCTGGTTGATGCTGTAATTAAAGCTGAATTCTTTGCTCAGCTTCTTCAAAGGCAGGAAGGGATTTCTTCTGCCAGAAAAAAAAAATATATAATTCACTCCGTCTCCTGCTCCAGAATAGCAAATAAAAATGGTAACATCATTGTTACAGAGTTATGTTCCTCACTGTGATGAATGGGAGTCGATGGAGAAAAATTCAGAATTTACCTCTGAATTTTTGCAACTGCACTGCAATTGTCATCTCTAAAGCCCCCATTTCATTGTTTCTTTGCCTTGTTTCTGCCAGGGCGCTAATGACCCCTCTATTCCATTAGTTGCTATGCTTGTTAGTAGGTTTATACTAAAAACCTTCCCTCATTTGAACTCCCACTCCAATCAGTGGCATTTTACCAAGAAGAGCACCAGAACAACGCCGTAAGTATTTTTAATATACAACGCAGCTCAAAAAGCAGCTGTCTGCCACATCATAATATTGTTTTTTCCCTTTTTCATTGTATTGGACTAAACCAAACTCTAACGCTGTGTTCAAACACCGTACTGTTGGAAATTGCCTTTTTAGCTTTTATCTAAGAGGAGACCCAAGCAAATATTTATTGCTCCAGTTAACAGCAGCTCAAATTAACCAACTGAATTTTTCTTGTTTTTAACAGAAAGCTACAGATTGCGTCTTTATCCCTATCTTAGCTTATTTTTGCAAATGTAACCTTACCCAACCTAGTTATAAGCATAAATCACATGACAGTCTGTTCAATTTATAAAATTTGTTGGGCCATATATTGTGCTGTATGGGCAGTTGTAATGAAGTATGTGCTATAGAGTCTCCATTTTTAAATTTTCCATGAAATTATCACATTTTTCCACCTAATTTATCAGTTTCTGTGAGTATGTTTTTCATGATCACAATTACAGTAACTCACTCATTTTGCTTATTCATTATGGGGAATTCACAGTGTATTTTGATTAGATGTGACTGTTCTGTGGGGTTTTGACGGTAATTCCTAGAATCAGGTTTTTCAAGTAATCTTTCACATTTTAAAAAAATTATTATTCAGGGTGACATTCTTGTCTGACTAATGTCTCGTTATTTTAAATTTAAGCCAAGTGAAGTCTGGCTGTCCGTGCTCTGGCCATAATCAGTGGAGATATGTACCAACCCTTAGAGGCTGATTCATCTCATATATCTTAAATACCTATCTTAGCTTGGGATAAATTGTCCTTCAGAGGCGCTTGTCTTCAGTCACTATAGGGACAGCCCTTATAAACTAAACCACAGATCTAATTTACAGCACGCTGGAAAACAATAGGATGAATACACTGTCCATCTCCAGATGTCCTCTTCAATACAGTCACCGAGTTCACTGCTGGTAATAGCAAATACCTGGTACATCTCAAAGTCCTAAAACTTCATCTTCTGGTATTCTTCCCTGCGTTTCCCCAAGTCCACACTCATGAATGGTCTGCATTAACCCCTTGCATCCCTCTGCCAGACGTCTTTCAAAATTCCTAAACAGGCACAACAGCTGGGACATGGGTAGAAGGAAGAGATGGAGCTGGTCTAGACCGCGCATATGAATTTCTTTTTCCTTCTGCAGAAACTACTGCATGTGACATTATTAAACTCTCAGCTAAATAACGTCTCAATAAATAAATCTCTTTGTGGAATCTGGAGAGTTACAACACTAGGTTAAATTAGAAATTAAAAGTAGTATGCTAATATAGTGGCAATCATATGAAAATATATATTACACCTCTGTGAATACAAAAGAATTTCCTTATGACTGATGATATTGCAGTGATAGCAACTGAATTAATAACTGTACAATACTTAGCGCAGGGAGTTATTGATGCACCAGTCATTCATTTGGCAGTTTTTACAGTTTAGCTCTTTTGTGATAGAAGCACAGAAGTCACCTGAATATTAAACAAATATTTCACCATTTCTTCTGGATGTAAAATTGAGTACAAAATATGTGGGTGGAAAGGATATTAGTAACAATATTCAATAAGTACTTAAAGATTATTTACTCATTTCAGATTCTATGTAATAGTATTAATCATGCTGAGCTGATTTGGTGTTAATGTAGATGAAATATGTAATTCTGCACAGGTCTTTTGCAATGTCACGTTAATAAATGCCTCCTCACATACAAACATTTGTTATTTTTCAGTAAGGAACTTTGAGGAGGCAGTTCCCATCTTTGGCAGGTGTATGAGCGCCCAATGTATTCAACTGCAATTTTCTGTTGTACAAATAGAATTAACAGCTAAAAAAAAAGTAGGGGGGTGAAGCAATTCATATGGAAAAAATCAGGAAAAACACTGCCGTGTTTTTCTCAGAAAACAGTAGCAAAAAACATCGTGGAGCTGACGTGCTCATTTCACTTTGTTTTCATTTAGGGATATACCTAGAGTAGCCCCATGGTAAAAACCAGCGCAGCACGGCCATGCACCCAGAATTTAATTCCCATGTGTTATTTGTTGTCTTCCCCATCCTTCATGCTTACCGCATAGCGTGAGGAGTTTTCAGTGAGGTAAAAAGTGGTTAAATGGCTATTACCGATGCAATTCGGACATCAAGAAATTAGTGAGGGAAGCTTTTTGCTCAGCATCCAGAAAGCAATTACCAGGGTGCACAAACTTGAATTCCAGCCAAGCAGTGCTGGAGAGCTGGATGCCTGCGGTTCACTCGTATGAATTTCAGGATCCCAAGGCAACACATCACTGGTGACCCTCAACCGTCTCTGTCCACATCATCCCCGAGACAGCAGCGCGTCCTCGTGAGGGGCTGTGCAGGGCTGGGTGCCTCCCTGCCCGCCGGAGCTCAGCACCACGGCCCCGGATCCGTCCGGCAGCGCGCCGGGAGCCAGCGGGAAGGCACTGGCAGCCTGCAGCATCCCTGGCCTCCGTGTAGCGCTGCACGTAGCCCCGCGTCCGAGGCGTCCTCTGCTCAGAGCGATGGGTCAGGAGTTACGGCTGATGCGCAGAGTTGATTCCAGGTCTCTCACACAGGCAAAACTGCGGATGATCGAAAGGAGGACTTCAGCTCGCTCTTGATGAAGATAGCATAAATAAAGCCTTTGGAAGGCAAACGAAATGATGGGCAGCAGTTGTGCTCCTCACTTAGTTTGAACGAGCGTTTGCTTAACTTTCTTTTTTCTTCTTTTTCAGGAAAGTGCTCATCCATTCTGCATCCCAGATCTGACTTTAACAGTCTGTGCTTTGTTTTGCCTTATTTGTTTTCTCCTGCAGAGCCAAGTTCCCATTATGTGATTTCCTTAAAGGCCTTTAACAACGCAGGCGAAGGGGTGCCTCTGTACGAAAGTGCGACCACCAGGTCGATGACAGGTGAGTTGCGAATGCTGATTCATGATCTGCTCCCCATCAGTGAGCATTACCCTTACAAAGGGGCCCATTAGGCAAAACATATTGGTCAAGGCAAGGGAAGAAAAGAGCTCTGCAATCCTCCAGGTCCCTGCTCGAATAAATCAGCTTCATTTTCCACTTTATTGTAACTACACAGATAGAATCAATTATTTACCCTTTCCTGAAACTGGCTGTATAAATTTAATGGGATGCTCACAAGTGCTTGCTCTTTGGTGCGGGTTGGCTTGGAGAAGCATGATTCCCAAACAACTTAAATATTTAAAGATCAGGGCAGAATAGTGGTGAATAGCTTTGCTGAATTAAGCCCAGATGAAATTATTTTTGTTTCCTTCATTTTTAAAGCAGTTTACTTTAAAATGAATTAGTTAAAAACACACTGTCATCATGCACATTTAAAGAAGCATGTAGAGGGCTTGCAAAAGATGAAGGAACATATTCCTGGTAGGATAAAGCTCACAGAAGGGATTATGGAGCAGGGTGCTTTTAGGTAGCTGTTTTTCACAGGTGCATCGTTGGAACGCTAGTGAAGTTATAAAATCAGAATTATTCTTGTGTGGCACTGTCTTCCGTTACTGCCTCGTGGTTTTTCTGCAATCACTAGTGTGTGAGTGGGATTGATGAGGGGTTAAAAGAACAGAACTGAGAAAAAAACCCCACGTGTTTTTCCTCTGGAGTGACACCATCATTTGGTGATGTTTTTTTCTCGTGTTTCACTCATGGTGTTCAGAGCTGCCCGGGAGGGGAGCTGTGTCACTGAGAGCAAACCCAATCACTGACGCTGGCTTGGGTGGACCACGAGGAATAAATCAACCAAGTGGCACTTCTGTGGCTCTACAAGGAAAAACAGCTTTTATCCATATGGTTTTGTGAAGTATTCCCATAAGAAATCTTGGAAAGTCAGAAGGAGAAAAAAAAAATAAAAGAGATTAATTACACAATCAAGGGTAACTGTAACAAGCTACATTAGATATAATAAGAGTCAGGGAACTTCTGGCTGAAAATTATTAATCTTCTTGTCTGGAGTCTACAGAGGTCATTCTTGCTGAGTGTGTGTCTTGTGAAATCTTTTTCCAATGAGTTTGCCTCGGGATCCGTATATACTTTTGTTTTTCAGTTTTTTATTCCCTGTCAATTCTATTTAAAAATCACCCGGCTGGCCTATGGGATTTGATTTTATGTCTGTATATAACCTCTCGTAAACGAAACAATATCCAGGTTGAAAAAGGTAATTCAGGCTTGGGCTCTGTTTTGGTGAACTGACCCAATGTTCATCTGCGAGCAGTCCATCTCAGTGCTTCTCTCTTATTGCTGAGAGACATCTGTACCCGGAGCTTCCCACCACCTCCCGCCCCTGGGATGCAGCCTCTGAAAGGAGCCAGCAGCTTGGGCCATTCATGGAGGAACATCTCAAAAAAGGCTTTTAGCAAAGCAGGAAAACAGCGACTGTGTTCCCTAAGCAGTGGGTGAGCTGACACACCCTAGGCACCAAAGAAAAGAAAACTGTGTCTTTGTGCATCCCTTTAGCATATACATGGACATACTTTGGTGTCTGCTTGTGTGTTTATGGTGTGCAAACTAAAGTTATATAACACATAATATTTGCAAAACAACTCCAAAGAGAGCAAGAAGCTATTTTCTGTCAAGAGATTGTAATTTCCAAATGACAGATGTCCACGCATAAATAATAGCAAATGAAACTTTGGTGGAAAATGGAGGCGGTATTTAGGGACCTATTTTCAGCCACCAGTGGATTATAGACGTTTCCCTCTTCCTCAGGTCAGTGGTGACGTGTTTCAGAAACTGAATTATCTTGATTGATTGAGTCTGGCCATTTATTTTGCTAAACCCATCCTCTCTTCATAATCTGCACTACAGCAGGACTTCGTTTTTGAGTATGGGAAAGAAAAAGAGAAAAGAAGTGCAATATTTGCTAAAATACCAAATCAGCTCCAGTCACATCAACTCCCATCATTAGTTTGTAAAAGAAACCCAACAGAAGCAGGTATTGCTCACCTTCTAAGGTTTACGGCCAATTCTCTTGGAAAACTTCGTTTCAGGAAAAGAAACTGTTACCTTTCAACTTGCAGAAGCTTGATTCAGCAGGTTGGGGGAAAAAAGAGATTCATCTGCCCATTCCTCCCAGCATGGGTCGTGTGTTTGAGTTTTGGATCACTCCAACAACAACCAGATTGATTCATTTCCTTCAACACTCATCTTCAAACTTCTTACAAAGCAGCTTCTGATGAAAGCAGCAACACAAGAAGCAGGTTGAACTTGCTTATCATACATTCTAAACATCCTTGTCTCCTCTGTTTTTCCTTCTGAAGGCTGTGACCACCCGAAGTTCTGAATAATGAATTACAAAACTGTAAAACAGGAGTGATCAAAGAGTGTCAGGAGCTGGAATTGCAGATGGAATAGACAAACTGTAGCAACTGTCAGTGAGGAAATATTAGAGTCATTTATGCTTTGATTAATTAATTAGCACATTATTTTAGGGGAAAAAAAACAACCAACCTTTTGGCGTGCCTTTTTTGCACTTCACCCACTGCATTTTGAAATTGTATTTAGAAAAATCACAACTGGTAAATAATGAGTCAGTACGTATATTTTTAAAAGATAGGACAGAAGTTGACTGGGTGCTTCAACAGGACAGAAGTATTTAAACGGAGTAGAAACAGTCTCTTGGTTCCCGTGCACCTTCACCGTGCAGCCCCAAAGGGAAGAGGCAGCAGCTATCTCGATAATTAAGCCAGCCAGAATTTGCTTCTGACACTGCACAGCGCACCACCGTGCCATGTGCATGGTGCTCAGCATCTTGTTCCCCAAAGGCCACCTGATCACAGACACACGGGAGAGGAGCTGTGCTCATACCTTGAGGAAGAAGCCCATTTGAAGATAATCCACGTATCCACGCCCGGATATGCACATTTATCGTGCTGACATATTAAACCAACAATTGCAAGATCTTCACTTCAGCGGTGAAATTGTTATGTTGTGTTTTGCCTAACAAACATTTAAGCAAATGTAGAATATGTTCCTTTTGAGAGCCTAAAACAACAAAAGAGCCTGAAAGAGGCTGCTGAGAGAGAAAAGCATAGGTAACTCCTACACCTGAGTATGTCATGTCTATAAATCAGGTTAGAAGATGACACACTCTCCACTTCATAGGTATTTCCAATAATGTATCATTTAAGTGATTCAAATTTTTAAAGAAAATGTAAATCATTTTAAGGAGAGACTGTGCATTGACTTCATCTCATGTGACGATAACACAGCATACCTGGAAGTATTCAAACAAGTCATGACAAACAGCCGTTAGCGCTGGTCAGTTTTGTTGTAGTGATGTAACTGAAATGTTGCTGGTGCGCGTTCTCATTTTGCATTAATGCCTTTCTTTCTGTTCTCCTCATGTTCCTCCTCCTCATTAATGCCATGCATTTAACCCATCGTGATGTGTGCCCCTTGGTGGCTGTTTGTGTTCTGTTTTGTTTTTCTGTTTAACTTACCTATTCATTTATTTTGGAATGCTCATTTGGTGATGTATGGACCCAGACCCCATTGATCCATTAGAAGTTGATTTTTATCCTTTGCTTGATGATTTCCCTACCTCAGTCCCAGATATCTCCACCCCCATGCTCCCACCAGTAGGTGTCCAGGCTGTTGCACTTACTCATGATGCAGTGAGGGTCATCTGGGCAGACAACTCTGTCCCAAAGAACCAAAAGACTACGGAGGTTCGCTTCTACACGGTCCGATGGAGAACAAGCTATTCGACAAGTGCTAAGTACAAGGTGAAATTTTAACATGTTATGAATTTATGAGCTATTCATCTGTTCATATTTTATTTGCAAAGACTCTGAATTGGCTTTTATGAACTTCCCTCAACCAAACTTCCCATTTCAGTCAAAAGGAAACTTGTCTAAATAACTACTGCTTCGTAGAAACCTACATGTTTAGGTGGATGAAAATGCCGGATTTTAATTCCACATGCCAGTTGTTGAAAGTTTTGATCTTTAACCTTTACCAATCGGGTATAAATTAAGTCACCAACTTGGTAGCACAATAGTGTAGCGTGAATAGAAAGAAATACCAATTGCAAACCCACTCACACCGTATGGCAATTCCACTCACCCATATTACGTATTCCCAAATCGCAAAAAATGAAGGTTGGTTTCTGGGTTTGAATGGGTATGACAGCAGCATGCTACTTTCTGTACGAGAATGTTTTTTCCAAATCCTAATGAAAGCAGTACCAAATCCTGTGCCGTGCGGCAAAGAGATACGATGGGACAGGGAATGGGAAGGAACAAGCACAGCCTTCAGGCTTTTTTGTTTGCTTGTTTTTGAACAATAAGCTACGTTTCCCCACTCTCGTCAGCTTATATATTGCATCTCATATAACACCCACCTACCCCATGATGAGCATGTTCTTCCTCCCGTGCCCTACCATAATGGTTGTTTTCGCTTGCCTAAAGGATCGTATTGATCCATAGTGAGTTGTTTGCTATGGATGTATTTTTATACTGCAAGTGGATGCCGCATTTTTTATTGTTCTCTATCCTAACAAAAGCAGCCTTCTACAAGTCATTTATACAAGGACTGGGGAGCAGGCCATGCTCTATCCAGCACTGAGGCTCCTCTGATTAGAGCCTGAATGATCTGTCTAGATGTAGGTTGACATTTCTAAACCCCAGAGGATGGCTCTCCACCTCTTTAGGTTTGGGATACCCTGTCCTCTAATCTTGAGATCTTTCCCAGGTAATTTTTGGAAGGAGTGGGAATGATGGTGGAGAAGCTCTTGCCTTCAGTATCTTCTCTGATTGTGATTTTTCGTCTCTCCCCCTTACTCATCTCCGTCAGAATTTGGCTCGCTGGCACTCGGCTGCCAGGAACTACAGATTTCAGTTGTGTTACCCCTGTTTGCGTTCACATTAGCTGAGAGGAGGCTCAGGTCAGCCGGCTTTTTGCTGCAGATGCTGACCCACTGTAAAGCTTTTAAACAATAGCATATCTTTGCAAGGTATAAAGCCCATACCTTGCTGTTACGTCTACTGCCATACTTTTGACAACCTCAGATGCTGACATGATGATCTGCAGTATTAAACCCAAATTTTGTATGCTCATGCAGTTGTAACAAGCTCTTAGGTAATTAAGGATGCCAGAACGATGTATTGTAATGTTTTGAATGCCATACCTTGATCTGACTCTTATTTAGACGTGGATTTCCAGGCCCAACAAAATGAGAAGTATAGCACGGGGAAGCACAGCCAGTCAGAGTTTGCAGCCCCAGTGATGAAGTCAGAGCTCCAGAAAAGACACCATTACGTTTTGCCATTCACAGTCAATCATAACATTCTCTCTAGTTTCCCAATGCATTTACTGAGCTGCATGCAGTGGAAAAGGGTGGGTGACAATCAAAAATTATCAAAAATAGCCGTATTAATCCCCTTAGTGTAGCTAACTAGCTACGGAGGAGAAGCCTGTCCTGCTTGGCGGTGTCGAGCTCGTTGTCCTTTGGCTACAACGCGTGGGTGGACATCTCTCAGAGAGCTACCACACAGGGCTCCAGGAGCCTTCGAGGAGCAGGAGACTGGAGAGGAGAGGAGCAAGAGTGAAATTACCTTTTTTTGCCATCATCTCTAGTTTGGCCAGTCTGTGGGTAGCATGTAAAGAGCCGGTGTGATACATTTATTCCAGTTCAATCTCCCAGAAGCAGAAACAATCAAAAATCTTGCAAGAGAGTCTGCTTTATTGAAATAACTGCATTTTTTTTAAGGAAAAAAGATAAAACCTTTTATGTTATTCTTTGAAAAACGTGGGGAAAACTTCTGTTTTCTTCAGAGTGGTTTAGATCAGGCTCACAAATTGGTTCCCATAGCACTTACCTGTGCATTGGCATTGAATTTCCAATTAATTTCAGAATTTTCCATTAAAGGCTCCCATTGCTTCAAAAATGTATAGTAAAACTAATACAATGAAGGGTTTAACCTTTGTCATTTAAGTTGGAAGTTTATGAATTTAAATTTCCCCTGCTAACTTGACTTTGTACAAACCGTCCCAAACAGGCATGGCATGGCATTACTAAAGGTACTTGCTACAGTTACCCCCCTTCATCTCAATGTGATATTAACTTCAAGGACGTTTGCAGCTATTGAAATGCTGATATTTAGTATTGAGTGAAACAGTCAAAGAAAAAACACTCAGCTGGAGACAAATAACTTTCTTTTTACAAAAAAGAACCCAATGTCTTTATGTTCCACTAAAGACTATTTTGTCCAGGAATAAATTGAAACCCTATTGTTTTCTCCATGTGCATTTTTCCTGGTCATGTGTAATATCTCAGCATTTTCACGTGATAGTTATCAGATTTAGTTACCCTCAGTCATGCTGAGGAGCATTTTGTGCCACAAATTATTTCATTTCTTCCAAATCTTTTCTGAGGGAGAAAATTATTATTCCCCATATTTAAATCCAACCTTTAGTCAAAGAATAATTTGTATAAACTCTAGCAGGTAGATTTTGCCATCTTTGGCAAGTGGCTGAGTAGTTTGGGTGAGTAGTTTATGAACACACAGGTTGTAAGTGCTGTCTTTGCTTCAGTAGGACTTTTTATAGAGGGAGATTCACTGCTGGAGTAAACCCCTAGTACAGATAAGTTGAAAAACTGCTAATTTCCAATAACTAGGAATTTTAATTGAGCATGAAGATGATAAAATCTGATACTGCATTAGGTCTTCCCTTTAAGTAGCGTGCAAAACATCTGTCAGAGCACTTCTGATAAAACAGCGTACCATGCAGGCATATGTAGCCCATTCATTAATGTCTCTGGAAAGTAAAGCTCTCCCACTTCCCCTTGCATATTGCTGCTTTATTCTCCAGTGTGCTGGAAACTTGCTGTCCCGTTTTCAGTAAAGGTCGTTTTATTTTTTAATCATCTGATGATTATCATCAGAATGGCATTACTGATGCATGCCAGCAAGATGCCTTCTTGTGAACCGCTTCCCAGATGTGAACTTCAAGCTAGTCTTCTCATGCAAAGTCATATGTAAGTTGTCCTTACTCAGTAAACTTTACATCTTTAGGTATATAAACATGTAAAAGTGCACAGCACCTTTAATTCACTGGCCTTTAAGTTGTTGACGCTGGAGGATTGCACACCAGGCTCTGTAACTTGAAAAGCATGGGAATTGATTTTATTCAAATTGTCACCCATTTGTCCAATAAGTTTCTTCTCACTTGTCTCCTTTGATATTACTGCAGTTTGGCTCAAATTGTTCCTTACTGAAGGCTCAGGTAAAAAGCTAAATCACCTAAAAATAAATGAGCAATTTAATACTCACATCAACATCAATAAGTTTAGTTGTTCATAACATATCACAGTGAGACAGATCGATAATATGTTTCAAATATAATCTAATATAGAAACATATTCTGTTTAACCAAGAAGTGTGTTATATTAATACCGAAATGCATCTTTATGCAGGGGTCCCGGGTCATATTTCCATCTCTGTCATAAATACATGTTAACCCCAGGAACTGGGAAGCCTTAGTCAGGACCATTCCAGGGTAAAAGTGGTTTCTGAGCCTCCACTAAAAATCAGTTGATACTAAAAACTTTTCTTTTTTTAAGAAAGGACCCATCAAAGAGGCTGTAAATGAGTGTTTAAGTTACCGAAATGTTCCTTTTTTCCGCCCTCATATGGGCATAGATGAAGGCCATAGGGTTAGCTTCCAATTTACATTTGGAAAAAATGCATGGCAAATTGCTTTGGGAAAAGAGAAAGCATCACAATAATTTATTTAACTGCCTAAACTATAGGCAGTAAGTTTTGTATCATATTTATGGTACTAAAAATGCTCCCGTTAAGGTATACAGAAGCAATAGAGCTATTTTGCTTGGAAAAGGACCCCGTTGTAACACTGTTTTGCCTGGCTACCAGCAAAAAGAGGGGCTTTAAAGACGTTCTCTGCTCCGTCTCTTTGCAGTCAGCAGATACGACTGCTCTGAGTCACACCGTGATAGGTCTGAAGCCAAACACCATGTACGAGTTCTCTGTCATGGTCACCAAAGGTCGGCGGTCCAGCACCTGGAGCATGACCGCGCACGCCACCACCTATGAAGCAGGTACGGCAGGACTTTCTTTCGTTTTTATTTGTCATTGAAAGCCTCATTCAGGTTGATCCTAACTGCATAAACAGACAGCGTATGTACAAAACTCATGGTATTTCTTCACTTTTTTTCATGGGTAGCAAAGCAGAGCAGTCATTCTGCTGAGCTCTGGTGTCATTGCAAGAAGTTAGGAAGTGGTAGTACGTGTGTGTAATGGTTTGCCCCATAATGTAATGAGTGTCTGTGACTTTAATGCTAATGATATAAAATAGTTTTCACTTGTCAAAGAAACCCAAGATCAAGTGAGAACAATTATTCTCTTACTCTTAAATAACAATTTTGCTAATTTAAAATTTTGACTTACGAAGTTCTATGTGGTTTTGTCTTAAGTTCATGACTTCCCATCTTACGCACGTAATAAAAAGGACTCAATGACTGCTTCCGTCTAATGCACATCCTTGACTTAAGAACTAAAGGGATATGTTTTAAAACTAAACAACCACATGTCTGTTCATAATACTATGTGGACACCTTTAGCTGTGCACTGTGCTGGTGACCAATCATGGAATCATAGAATCTTTGAGTTGAACGGGACCTTTAAAGGTCATCTAGTCCAACCCCTCTGCAATGAGCAGGGACATCTGCAACTGCATCAGTCCAGCCAAACCTACAGTCAGAGTTACAGCAGCTGAAACCGTGTGTGCAAAATTAGAGACAGAGACACAAACAGGGGCGGGGGGAAGTCAAGTGAGCGGGCTTTTCAGCTTGCACATACTTTGGTCTAAGGACACAATTATCTACCCTGTGCAAAATGTTGACTTGTATAAATGCCCTGCTGACAGTTTGGTAAGGCATCTCTTCTATGCTCAGTGTTTTCATACATCTGTATTTCATTTCCAGTAAGCAGCCATTGTAAATATTAACAATATGGTTATAATAAACAAATAGACTTTGAAGGCTTAATTTAGCTGCTCTTCTTAAGCATTTGAGTAGTATTTTCCAAGCAGGAAGCTATGACCTGAAAGATAGTTCAGATTCTGAAGGGGACTAAATGCAGTTTTCATAACAGACACCAGATACATATTATATGTAACCCTAGTGTGGGATAAAAATATTTGCAAAGGGATGGAGACGTAGTGTTCTCTGCAGATAAGAACATCCTCTCCAAAATGTAATTGTTTGTTTCTCTTCTGTGTGCCTTCGGTTAACCACAGTAGGAAAATAATATGCTTGGGCTTTACTGCTAGTTATCATGTGGGCATTTATGGAAGCACATATCCTGAATCCTGATGCCTAAGCTGTCTTTAAAGAAGGGTGGGGTCTTCCATCAAATTTGCATTTCTTTCAGAATAAGCTATTGAACCCTCCTTTTGAAACCCCCAAGTAGATTTGCTTTTAAGTAACTCCACTGAACTGCATGAGGCTGTATGCTGACGAACTGCTAGCATTTCCACATTCTTTATGATTGCCTGTATACCTTTGTGCATAGGTGAGAATGTCTATGGTTTTGCTTAAAATATTTTTCTACTTCATCATTTGTAGATAGCAATATGTGCATTTGAGTACTGAGGTAGTACATGCTATATTTTCCTGACGGTGACTGGTGGCCTTGAAAACACTCCAGGTGACATTACAAATCAGTTTCTACCAGCAGTTACCAAATGAAGTCTGCTGGTAAATATTGATTTGTTGTGTTTTTTTTTTAAATGAAAACCTCAGTACACACCAGTTAATTAACAAAGGGAAAATAAGAGGGAATATATGTGTCCTTAGATTTTCCCATGTGATTGCAATGCAATTATCTGAGCTTGATGGAGCAGCTCTGTTAATTAAGGGCATCCTGCACTGCTGATCTTTATTGCCTGTTTTGTACCTATTCCGCATGTTGAATTTCCCATAATGATATTAAAGAACGTACATATCAGCATCGATACAGAATTCACTGGAGATTACTACCATGGCGAGGGAGACTTGTCATGCCCATAATTCAAAAGCAACTCTCAGAGCCAAGTTCCATCCCCAGATCTGCCTACACAAGCCTTACTGATATGAGGGGTGTTAATGAGTGCGAAGGGAAACATCTAAAGCTTTTATTTTTCTCATGATATCTTATGTTCACAATCTGCTGAAAGCAGAGCTCAACTTCAGCCGCTCAGCAGGACCCACGTGGTAATCACCAGCATGGAAAGCCTATGTTACAGGACGGGGGCTTACAAGCTTTGCTATTATAACCTCACAAAAGACAGAAAGTCTAGGAAAGGAAAGGGTTAGTTCATGAAAACATGCCAACAGGGTTAATATCAGAGAATGGAAAATAGTATTTAAGGTAAAGATGTTGTTTGCATACAGAGAGATGGATGCACTTTGGTAGAAATACAATCATTTATGTGAAGTTGGAGAGTATTGCAGAATAGGCTTAACAGAAGTAAAGAGAAGGAAAATTTTAATTCTAAAATCAAGTGCGATTCATTTATGAAAAGGGTTATCTCTTGCAGTTCCCTGAAATAGCAAGTCAGTCCAAGGTGTTTCTTCCAGTCCGCTGTTTTTAAATCGATATTTAAATAATCTGAGTAAGTTTCAAATGCAACACCATCCTCTTTAATAATAATAATAATAATAATAATAAT